>NC_056744.1:1469278842-1469578842 GCF_019279795.1 Protopterus annectens | reverse complement strand
ACATATAACAAAAGACATTTGGGTGCAGGGGATTATTTCCAGAGGTTGTATAATTCCCTTTTCCTTACCACTTCCATGTTCCATGCAATCAGAGGAAAGCAACAGCACTAAAAATACAAAAGCTGCTAAGAAAAAGAGTCATCCAAGAGGTCCCGCCAGACCAAATAGAATCCGGAACTTACTCAAGATTCTTTTTAATGCAAATGAAAACAGGGGACTGGAGACCAGCTTTGGATTTCAGTGTATTGAACGAGTCAGTTTGATGCACAAAGTTCAGTGTAATCACAGTTCAGTCCATTCTGCCCTTTCTGGGCAAGGATGACTGGATGTGCTTGATAGACCTTCAGGATGCATACTATCACATAACAATGAACAAACAATCCAGAAGGTACTTATGCTTCTGGCTGGGAGCCAGTCAATATCAATTCAGAGCACTGCTCTTTGGCCTCACTACAGCCCCCTGGGTGTTCACCAAATGTATGGCAGTAGTAACAGCTCACTTGAGACTGCAGGCATTGAGTGTTTTCAGGCTCATTATCACCCCGACCAAGCATCAACTGATAAGAAGCACGCAATCAGGTGCTAGAGACTTATTTAGATCTCAGAATAACCATACATTATGATAAGTCTCACTTACAACTGACCCAAACATTAGAATTTATAGGGGCTGTGTTCAACATGGTATCTGTGGTAGCTTCTCTTCCTCTTTCAGGAGTGAAAACGATAAGGATGCAAATCAGGAAAATAATTTGCAGTACCAGAATTTCAACTTGATTGATTCTGCAAGCCTTGAGGTCAATGTCAGCGGCAATAATTTTAGTTCCTTTAGCGAGATTCCACATGAGAATTCTACAATGGATGTTAGCAGTTCAATGCTTTCTCAACCCATGTCAGCAAAGATAAGAATAACTCAAGTATGCAAAAGATGCCTTTGCCTGTGGATGCATTCATAACAGGTATTACAAGGCTGTCCTTTCATCCTCCATCAGCCCAAGGCAATAGTGATCACGGACGCTTCCCAGATTGGGTGTGTGTGTGTGTGTGTGTGGGGGGGGGGGCATTTCTTGGAGAAAGCAGTCCAAAGCACTTGGTTCCCCGAAGAGGCCAACTTGCATATCAATGTTCTGGAGATGAGAGCAGGGCTTTTGGTGTTGCAGGCATTCCAGAATTCTCTCCCTCTCAGAACAATTGCAGTCCAGACAGACAACATGTCATTAGTTTGGTACATCAACAAACAAAGGTGAACCACATCATAACCCCTGTGTCGAGAAGCCATCAGAGTGTGGCAATGGGTGATATCTTCCGACTGCTTTCTAATAGCAATGCATGTTCTGGGGAAGTCCAACGTGATAGGAGACAAACAGAGGAAGTCCGTCTTACTATCTCATGAGTGGTCTCTCCACATCAAAGTGATGGACATGATTTTCAGTCAGTGGGCCTGCCTTGCTGTGATCTTTTTGCATGTCCCCTAAACAAAAAGTGCAGTCACTGTTCTGCCCTAATCCCTCCCCCCACCTGGGGAATCACTGAAGGATGCTGTACTCCATGATTGGCCCCCCAGTCTTCTGTATGCTTACCCTTCGACTACCTAATTCCCAAGTTCCTGCAGAAAGCAGCCCTGTTGAAGAGCAAAGCCATCCTTATTGCACTTTACTGGCCTCAACAGATTTGGTTTCCCTTCTTTGGCCTCACCAACAGTATGTACCTTAGATTCTGGATCCAGCTCCAGACCTTCTGTCCCACCCAACAGGTATGGTTCACCCAGATGTCTCAAACCTCAAACTAACAGCATGGTTTTTCCAATTCCTTTAATAGCAAAACAACCAATGCTCTGTTCCCCTGTCCATTCCATACTTTTATCTTCCCATAAAACTTCTGCTAGGAAACTCTACAGGAGTAAATGGAAAAGGTTTGTTTGTTGGGCAGAGCAAAATCAAATCGACCCCTTCTCCACTCCAGTTCGACCCCTTCTCCACTCCAGTTCAGTCGGTTTTGGAATTTTTGGTGAGCCTATTTGATGGAGGTGCTAGTTCATCAACTATAAAAGTCCACCTTGCAGCAATCTCTAACGTTCATGTTGGATTTCAAAATTCTTTACTAGCTTCCTCTATGGTGTCTAAAGCCTTTTTGAGAGGCACTGTCCTGCTAAGACCCCTTTATAAAGACCCCACTCCACCATGGGATTTAAATGTGGTACTGCAAAGCCTTAATTAATTTTCCTTTTGAACTGGCAGCTTAATGTGATGTTAAATTCCTGAACTGGAAAACTATCTTTCTAGTTGCAATTACATCTGCTGGAAGAATTTCAGAACTTCAAGCATTGTCCTCTAAGCCTCCATATTTGATTTTTCATAAAGATACGGTCATGTTACGTACCAGTGCTTCCTTCCTTCCTAAGGTAGTGTCAGAATCAAGCATCAATCAATCCATTAACTTGCCAGTATTATTTCCAAAATTTGCAAATAAAAGAGAATATATGTTGTACTTATTGGATGAAAATAGGCAATTAAGTTTTTGCCTACAAAGAACAAAAGAAATTAGAAAGCTAGATCAGTTTTATGTCCTTTGCACATATCAAATTGGGTTAATAAATTAAAAAGGTAGCTGTAGCTAGATGGTTGACAGCTTGCATTTCATTTGTCTATAACAAGTTGAATCTTCCCTTACCAAAACTTTTAAAGGCTCATTCAACCAGATATATGGCAACTTCCGTGTTCCAGTCTAGAGCTTCCATGGATAATATATGTGTGTATGTAGCTTGATCAAATCCTCATAGTTGTATCACTCATTACAAAGTAAATATGGTCTCAAGGGGAAGAGCGGCCTTTGGCTCAACCGTACTTAGGAATATCCTTCCTTAGATTCCACATAGGATTTTAGGTAGCTGGGGACTCTGTCCTATTAGTTGATAAATGAATGAAAATTGACAACATCAGATAAAGAACTTATGTACTCACCATAATGTTCTATCTGTGTTGTCCATTTTCATTCTTCCTCAACTCCCCACCCACCAACCCCAACCCTTTTTAATGACTGACTTCTGGAGGCGCGAGAGGCTTCAAAAACATAACTGTCCTTTGTGTTGAGCTCCTGATATGGCATATTATAATAGTCTTCCTGTCAAGTAGCAAACAAGATCGGAGGGATGTTAGGAATTGGTGCATTATGGGTAGTGAAGGAGCTCAACAGGTTTTGGAGGCCATGAGCTAGTGTAATGGCTGAGTCAAATCCAAGGATTGGATCCAAAACCATTAGTTGAGGAAGAATGAAAATAGACAACACAGATGGAATGTTATGGTGATTGCATAACTTCTTTTTCATCCTTGTCCCTATTCAAGTTTAACCTGGATCTATGTGTGGGAATGAGGAACTTTATGCCAAAACTGCTCCCGTACTAATAAACTGAGGCAGCACCTAAATGACCTTTTTATAATATGGCCCCTATAAACTCTCATTGGTATCCTTGAGAAATTATCACTGTCTCACCCAGAGCTAATCAGTATCCTATGAGTAGTACTTAAATGTAGCCCTTGGAACTAGGTATGGTTAATTTTAACAAATGGAACAATTGTCTAGGCTTAAAATGGCCTACAAGGGCGGTTAGCCTAGTATCTGCATATGAACCAATATGTAAGCATGTATGTCTCTGCAGACTTCTTATCACTTTAGCAGTGTGAGTATCGGTGGTTGGCTTTAACTGCATTTTTGGGCATGTAAGTATCCCCATTGAGAAACGTCGCTTTTTCTGTTGAAAAGTATCTTTAAAAACTGTATATGTCTGACAGGAAGAGTAACTGTTTTTATGACAGAATCTTTACTAGAATGCCAATACTTCCTGTGATTTTTGCTTTGAGGAAAAGCATGACATAAGGTCCTTTCATAGGTTTTACTTGTATGTGCTGTTGATCTGTGTGAATCTTAAGAAGCCTAGCCTTACATTCCCCTGGTAGTTTTTAAAAAGCCCTTATGTTTTCTGTATAAATAACCCAGATGTGGGAAGAACAAGAAAGAGTGGCTCATTTCCATACCAGTAGTCAAACCCAGGCTGCTTGGATGAAAACCAGGAACCCTAACCACTAGACCATATGTCAGATTTGAATTAATTTACTCCCAAATAGAGTAGGCTAAATTCTCTTAAAGAACTGGTGAAAGAGACCATAGTGATTGACTTCACATAAGTGGACCCCCCCCCTCCCAAAGATGAAGAAGAAGGAAACTGCTAAACAGTTATCCAAAGAAACTGAGACTTCCCTCTGTTTTCTATGATCTGGGTCTGACATCTCTGCAGAGATGCTTTCACATACTTTGGACTGTCAGGTTGGCTGCCCTGGTCCCTCTAGGGTGATCTCTCAAGAGATGGTTAAGACCCTGGTTTTAAGCATGCCTTTTTAGATTACATTGGCCTGTTCCTGCTGAGAAGGGAGAAACACTGATTATTCTGTTTGGAAGTGATGGGAGTATCCACCAAGTACTTGTGAGAGAGGACGATGCTTGGTCCCTTATGGAGCAACAGCCTTTGGATTCTACCCCTAGAACCATAATCTTGAGACTTCTAAAAAGGAGGATACAAAAAAACAAAACATTTTTCCCCTTCTTCCACTCTCTGTCCTTGCAGAAGGCTTTGCAAGGCAATTGATACCATTGTGCACAAGGTCTGTTTAAGGCAGTCCAGTCTCTTCAGTCTTCTCTTCCTGTTTCTACTGTTGTTAAGAGAAGCAGATTCTACCTTCCTTAGAGGAAGTGAATCTTTCTGAATCTGATGTAGAGGGTCTAGACCATGCCTCATAGCTCTCCTCCTCTACTAGTAAACTTGAATCTGAAGAGACTTTCTACTCAAAGTCCCACATGAAGAACTGTCCTTTGGAGATACAAGTTCAAAAATGAAAGAATTCTTCAAATGGGAAATTAAGGAGGTGTCAGAATCTCAAAATAGATATTATGACTTACTGCGTATGTGTTCCTCTGCATTAGATGCCTTGAAGGATGCCTTCACTTCTGTATTTGTTTTCCCAGATTCCCACCCCGTACCCCTAAGAAACTGGGCAGTTATTGCAAATACCTGACGTCCAGATCATGTTGTTATTTCTGCGGATGGGGATATAGCTCTTAAGGCTTTTTCTGATTCTAACCCAGTACCGAAGACATGCAGTTGATAAGTTTGGGAAAAGATTTGTACATCTTCCACATCATAATTTAGAGCAATCATGGGAGCTGTTTCTCAAGGCATCAAAGTCAATGACGTGTGACAGCCTCATTTCTGTCAAGGAGATAATGGCTTTAATGAAAGTTTATGAAACCTATAAATCAGCTCTGGACTTCTGGACCCATGCTATTGTAAAAGGCAATACCACATGACTTCATGATGGCTACATACTGATCAACAGCTTAATTTCAGCTCTCCCAGTTTGGAAACGGAAACTGAGAAAAAAACACTAAAATTGGTAGCCTGGGTAAAATTAATTTACTGGCTAGTAAGTACACTGATTAGATGCCAGCAAAGAAGCAACTTTGATGATCTGAAAGAAAATCAACCACAAAAGGTGAAGATAAAACACTGGCTGGGAAGAATCCTACAGTTGTTCAGCAAAAAAGCAGTTCAAAATTTAGCTCTGGTTCAAGGGAGGACTTACAGTAATTTAGAGCTGATTAAAATAGATGAAACATTGAAGGAATACATCAACTCAGTCTATGTCAGTATATCAATAAATAACAAAAGATCAAGAATGTTCGTCTATCAATCTACTTAACTGAATAAACTACTGGAAAATTCAACAAGGCATCTTTATTCCGTCCACAAAGAGAGCATCAGAGGGAGAGTGTCTCCTAGATATGCTAGCAAAGGTGATTTATCTGGACTAATTTTTTTTTTAAACCATGAAAAATGCTAAACATCTTACATTTGCAAAGATTTTAAATTGCCTTTTACCATTAGCAAATTTTCTCAGCAAGACACAAGAAGTCTGCAGCTGAAGTCAGCCCAGGAAAATCCATACATTTCCTTCTGAGTGAAATTTATAAAGATTCCTTCATACATCTACAAAATGATTAGCATTTTTTTTTTGTTCTCATTGCTGAGCACTTTTACATGGAGATTAACTGTTTGCAGGTCCACGCGATTAATATGAACAGTTCTGAGCATTCTTTGCTGAGGAAAATGCAAAATTTCAAGGTAGAATGCAAGCAGTTCAGTGAAAAATAAAGTTCGAAATTATGGGAAGTGAATAAGCGATACTAGCTTCCCAAGCAGCTTTATACTTTAATTCATTTAAAGGAAGACTTCACCTTCTCCTAAGGTTTAACTAAACTCTTAGGTTGATTTTCTCCCTACAGTATGATTCCAGTATAGTGTAGTCACCAGAAACCTGCTTGTGCTTTATACAACTTTCATTTCCTTGCCTTGGAATCATACAGCTTTCATTTCCTTGCCTTGGAATCAAAGGAAGGATAGACCACTCACTTTTTAAGCTTAACATTTCACATAATTTGCAGAGGAAATTGTCTACACCTGCATGAAATACCACAGACACAGAGAAAGTTGTAGTCAGGTACTGCTGACGATCTTACATGGATATAATTAGTCCTGCTGATGTCAAGAGCTCGTGCTGCTGTAAAAAAAGACAGAGAGGTGTGAAACTGTTTTCCATTGTAATTATTGCAGAGTGGAAGAGAACTTAATCCAAACTGCAAATGTAAAACCAGGTACTCCAAACTGTTCAAATTCCAGTTTACAAAAGATGGACTAACAGGAAACCAATTACGTATTTATTAAGAAAAATATCCACAGGTATACTCAAATTAAAAGGCAAAGAATGTTAAAAAAGATAAGCGGTTTAGTTCCGAAAGTGTTTTAAAGGAACTTCATCAGATAAAATAGCAACATTCATTTCACCTTTTTAAATAACTAATTAAAACCATACGTCACGTCTGTCATCAGTACTACTCCCAGACCTGCCAATGAAACACTTCTGTAAGATACACACCTTCATAAATTAAAGGGAAATTATCAAATATACAAATACATAGCTATAGCTTGTAGAAGTGTTTCATTGGTAGGTCTGGGAGTGTAGCACTGATCACAGAAGTGACTTATGGTTAAAATTATTTATTTAAAAAGGTGAAATGAATGTTGCTATTTTATCTGATGAAGTTCCTTTAAAACACAGTTTTAGAATGAAAGCGCTTATCTTTTTTAACATTCTTTGACTTTTAATTTGAGTGTACCTGTGGAGATTTTTCTTAATAAATACGTAATTGGTTTACTGCGAGTCCGTCTTCTGCGAATTGGAATTTGAACAGTTAGGAAGAGAACTTACACTGATTCACAGTTGTTCCAATGTAGCCATGCCTTTCATAGCAGAAACAGAGCAATTAAATCAGTCAGTGGTTCAAAGGTAATTGCCACCTCTTTGGTAAAATTTACATAAGCAGCATTATACTATTGAAATGCTAAGCTTTAAATTTTAAATGTTTGTTGTTTCTACTTCTGTACATTTTAAGGTGATTTGAGTGCAATATCAAAGATGTCTGTGTCATTTAGAGAAAAGTCAGAAAATATTTTTCTTGTAATTCTTTTAAAATATCAACACATTTACTAAAATGTGGAAAGAGGAGACTGTCAGTTCATCTTGGACTTCAAAAGCATACTTTCAACAAAAGCCTGTAGTTTAGCTACTTTTTTGATTGCGGTTGTATAACTCCTTAGTATACTGTAAAACAAGCCCTGAGCCACACAAAAATCAGGGTAATTCACAAAATAAAAGAAGCAGTCCTGTTACAGAAAGTATGTAAGACAACAGTAACTGACACTAACTCCGTTATATGTCAGTGACATGAGAAAACACCACTCCTTCCTTTTGTCTAACATGACTCATATAAAACAGACTTGAAATGGATTATGGGAAAGAGAAAGGTTTGGAGAAAAAACAAGATCACATTGATATGTCAAGACTATTTTGCAGAAAAAATATTAATATTCTACAAGAAGCAGATTGACTGAGTTGCTGAAATAGTTCAGAAAACAAAGAGTGAAAATATATATATTTTTTTAGTTCTGAGGTGGAGTTTTCCTTTAATAGAACAGTGTATCATTTAGTTTTATTTAAAGGTAGCCAGTGCACTTTTTCTTAGGGATAAAAATTAATGTTTCCTAAGAGTATACAAGCTGTTTTTCACATGTGGGAGGGAACAAAGATAGGAAAATAATAAACAGCAATGGGCGTGAGAGGGAACATAGACTGTAGCATGCAGTTTAGCATGGTTAACCAAAATTTTAGATTAGGTTATGGGTAGAGCTGTCGATTTGGGGCAATTGTTCTTGTCTGGAGGGTCAAATTTAATTTGTTGAAAATGTACATAGTTTTGTGTGTTCGCTTTAAGCTAATAGGGGATGGAGATACTCTGAAAATATGTTTAGTTTTTGAGGGTTTTCATTAAAGCAAAAATTACTTTAAAATGTGACATAGGTAAAGTAGAGATGAGAGTAAACAACTGTATACAAGTTCTGCTTGCCAAACAATGTATCAATGTATACATGTAAGAGAAAAGCTGGATATAGACATGCAAGAAAATCTCATGTATAATAATTGGAAATAGGCTTTTTATCATAATGGATAATCTGTCTGTAGTATCTTGGAATTTAACTGACATTAGCAAGTACAGAAAAAAAAGGGAAGAGTATTGAACCATGTTAAAGAAATGCATAGAGCAAATAGCAATGCTGTGGGAAACCCATTTGGAATTAAATGAACAGGTGAATTTGACTAAGAAAGGATTTTAGGACGAATATTCAGCACCATGTCAGGGACAATGGAGTATTAATCATGATTGCTAAATGGGTTCCATAAGTGATAGAAAACAGGGAAAATACAATAATGGTAGTTTTTTGGTAGTAAGTGGCTATTGAAAAGGGAGAAGGATTGTGCTGTCATGTATTTATATTCCACCAAAAATTATTATGGAGCTTAAGAAAATTCTGGGAGAAATCAGCTTTCAGCAGGGAATATTATTTATAGATGGGGTAAGAACTTGATTTGCAGTAGCAATGATGTAACAGAGGTATGTAGACAGGAAAATATAATAAAAGAGAGTAGATTTTGGAGGCAGATTATGAAAATACTTGGTATGGAAGATGTAAATTCAGTAGCTGAAACTCCAACAGAATTTTTATTTTATTCCCGAAGGTACAGTAACTGGGCTAGACAGAGTAGAAATTATATTTTGCAGGAACACGTGCATCTGTTTGGAAGCTTCAGTGCACATCCAGTAACTATTTCAGATCATGCACCAATAAAAAACTATAATAAAAATGCTGGATGATGAAGTAATAGTGAGAAACTGATGGTTTACCACCTACATGTCAAAAAGAGAGGAATTTAAGGAATAGGTAGTGGATATTATTTGTGAGTTATTAGGGAAGATAGAAGTGTGTTAAGAAGGGATAGCTATTGAGTGGAATAAAATGAAAATGTAGGTTAAAAATTAGAAATAAAAAAATGATATATAATTAAGAACTAAAAGGAATTATTTATAAAGGCTGACAAAGGTTAAAGTATTGCTGAATAAGGGAAGTCTCACAGAACAAGAAGAGCATCTGCAGAGTACTAAAGAGAAAATAAGGGAATGTTTGGATAATACGCATGTGCTTAGAAAGATTCCCATTAAGCAATTATTTTTTTAACAGCTTCAGAACATAAAAACTTTTAGCACAACAACATAGCCATTTTAATAAAGACAGTTCTAAAATGTTTCTATCTGTCATGCTAAGGAGGCATGCTTGCCCTCTTCCCATTACTTATCATAATGTCACGTCATGTATTAGGAGGTCCACTGTTTCTTCTGGCACTCTCATTTGTTTGGTCACAGACCTTATTTACAATGCTGGAGAGTTCTCTACTTTGATGCTTTAATCAGATAGCTCTACGTGTTTCTTTTGTCGACAGTTCATAAACAAGAATTTACACAATCACATTAAACTGAGCTTAGAAGAAAAGCCCAACATTAAGCAGTGTCACAAGAGCATAGCTTCAACCCAGCTATTCACATAAAGGGATGCAAGAAGCTCAGGGCTTTTGCCTTTGCCCAGAAGAGTGCAGATCTGGATGATGGCCACCTCAGGTACCAGAAAAAGTGTATTTGGGGACTTCCAGGATGGCAGCACACTGTGTAACACTTTACTTTCTGCTCTCCTAATGTGAAAACAGAGGCTCAGAATAGAGAGCCAGTGAACTCATAATTTTGGGTACATTTCAGTAGCTGGCTAGTAAGTGCACTCTCTGGGTGCAGCAAAAAGAAATTCAGAAAACCTGAAAGAAAGTCATCACAAAAGGTAAGGAAAACACTGAGTGGGAAGAATTATGCAGCTGTTCAGCAAAAAGTAGTCCAAGCTCCAGCTTTGGTGCAAGACATGACTTCCAGTAACCTAGAGGAAAAAAATAAGTTAAATATACTCAGAGCTGACTAAAATAAACCAAACACTGGGGTATATTACTTTAATAACAAAAGATTGGAAAAATGGAAGAAGCTTTAAACAGATGTTCAGATGAAGTGATAAAATTGCAAAAATCAGAGGTCGAAATGAAGAAAAGCCTGTCTGAATATTATACTGCTCAAGAATAGATATTTCAAAAAATAAACCAAACCAGTGGTCTGAGTGCCCAAGATAAAAACTAATAAACCTAAAGTAAGGCACAGAGGGAGCTCAGCAAAACGGACAACTGCTTTAATGAACAGCACAAAAACAATCCACAGCAAGCTAAATCACAGCAGCACAGCACAGCAAACGAAATTTCAAAGCACAAGCAACAGCACAATAACGCTGTAAAATTAATCCACATACGTTTTCATCACAATAACTTCATCAGATACCTAACCTGTCTTCCTTTGATGAGTAAATAAACTAATTCAAATGAACCAATGAGTGAATAAATTCAATTACGCATGCAAAATGCATTAAAACACATGAACCTTAAAGGTGAATGAATCTAAAAGTTAAAACCAAAAGTATATATAATAAATAGATATAATAAATAGATATGTATATATATTTTGTTATATAAAATGTTTCAAACATAAACCTTAGTTAAAATTCCTTTGTTAAATATAAGTATTACCAGCACAAACATCCGTGGTGGTGGTGCTGCGGTAGCCTTGTAGCCTCACAGTAAGACGCTGTCTGGTTCGATTCTCAGCTAGAGCGTCTCTGCGTGGAGATATGTGTGAATGGGCGTACCTTCGTTGAAGGTTGTGCATCAGGGCTGGCAACTCGGCATGTAAAAATCAACTGCCAATCATTAGCAGACCGGAGTTCTGCTGTGGAGACCCCTAACCGGAAAAACCCGAAAGAGGGCAGCAGCACCAGCACAAACCTGAAATGCTTCTAAAAATGTTTTTTTTCAAAAGCAGAAGCTAAATTGAATCCAAAATACAATGAAATAGCACCATCTTGTGGAAATTAAATTAAATGCATGTTCATCTTGTTAAAAAATACATATATTATTATTAAAATAAACCATAAAATGCTTACATATATAATGTATAAAATTATTTAAAAATATAAATATAAATATTTTAATAATAACATACTATAATTTAGCTGATCTCAATTTCAGCACAGGTTTCAAGGATAACATTTCATTTAAACCAGGGGCAGAACTTGCATCCAGAGTAATTTGTCAGTATAGCTCCCTATATTCCAACCGATTCTCCCAAGGCCCTCCCCTGGGGTCTCGTGGGACTACTACTATGACAAAAAACTGACATTTAGCTTTGCCGCAATTGTTCTGATGTTTGAACAGAGCATTATTATATTTTCGTTTCCTTATCTCATATAAATGCTCATAAATTCTCTGCCTGAATTTCCTCTCGGTCTTGCCAACGTAAAAAGAGTCACAGATTTCACATGTAGCAATATAAATCCCTCCTGTGGTATTACAGTTAGCAAAACCTTGAGTAGTAATATATTTGTTCCTGTTTTTCAAAAGAAAAGACTCACTTTCCTTGATGTTAATGCAATATGGGCAACGCCCGCATTTTCGTGTCCCTTTTTTGTTATTGTTATTAGTGGGGTTAAAGAAGTTTGTCCCTTCCAGTATATTTTTGATGTTAAACCCTTCTTATATACACATTTAAATGGATTTTCAAAAATATGATTTAAGTCAGACAAACTAGCAAATTTTTTCCATTCTTTACTAAGAATACTTCTCACCATATTACTCTCCTCATCAAAAGTGGTAAACATGGCAGAATGAAAACCTTTTTCTAAAGTTGTGGCAATAGCAGTGTTTGCCTCAATATTTTGTGCTTCCAATGTAGGTAGGGGTACACCCAAAATTGGAGCAAATCTTCCTGTTCTTCCTTCCTTAACTTCTACAATAACTGACATTAGGAGATCTATTGGGTACCCCCTTGCGCCAAACATACTCTTAATAGATTCACATTCAGTATTAAAATCCTGATCGTCTGATGTCATCCTACTGGCTCTCACCAACTGACCTTCAACTATTGCTCTTTTTTGAAAATGTGGGTGAGAGCTTGTATAATGCAAATAAGCATTAGAAAATGTACCTTTTCTAAAAATCTTTGATTTAAAACCTTTCCCCATTCTCTGTATATTTACATCTAAAAAACACAATTCAACTTCATCTACTTTATAGGTGAATTTTAAAAAATTACTTGTATTTGAAATATAATCAAAAAATTCCATGAATTTTTCCAGGGTATTTATTCCAAAAAAGACAAACATCATCCAGGAAGTGCCCATAGTAGTTCCAGTATTGTTTAAAATTAGAATTGTGAACAAATATTTCTTCCCAATACAATACAATACAATTATGTTGGCATATGTAGGTGCACAATGGGCACCCATAGCTATGCCTTTAAAGCAATTTTAACTAAGGTTTATGTTTGAAACATTTTATATAACAAAATATATATACATATCTATTTATTATATCTATTATATATACTTTTGGTTTTAACTTTTAGATTCATTCACCTTTAAGGTTCATGTGTTTTAATGCATTTTGCATGTGTAATTGAATTTGTTCACTCATTGGTTCATTTGAATTAGATTAGTTTATTTATTCATCAAAGGAAGAGAGGTTAGGTATCTGATGGAGTTATTGTGCCGAAAACGTATGTGGATTAACTTTACAGCGTTATTGTGCTGTTGCTTGTGCTTTGAAATTTTGTTTGCTGTGCTGTGCTGTTGTGATTTAGCTTGCTGTGGATTGTTTTTGTGTTTATTCATTAAAGCAGTTGTCCATTTTTCTGAGCTCCCTCTGTGCCTTACTTTAGGTTTACTAGTTTTTATCTTGGGCACTAAGACCACTGGTTTGGTTTATTGTTTTTTTGTGTGGTTATGGAATCCTCGCCATCAAACGCTTCTGTTATTGAAAAATCTGCAACTGCAGTTAAAGGAGGTGAACTGGGTGAGCTTCCGAAGCTTGTAGGTCAGATATCCCAACTTGTGGGCTTGCTTACACCCTTAACACAAACTGTGATATCTTCGATTCCCTGTAACCAGGAGAGACTCGTCAGTTCAGCTTCGAATGAAGGAACCGTTTCCCAGTTGGATTCACAGCATGGCCAGGGTGTCCAGCCTCATCGTAAAAGCTTGGGATGGTTTTCCTAATATTTCTTTACCAGCAAGTTCATCTGGAACTTCAGTTTTGAAACCTGTAAATGGAAGCAATGGAAGTATTGCAACTTCAACTGGTGTTGTACATCAAAATAATACAGGTACCATTCAGTTTAAAGATATTTTTGATTTTAAACTTGATTTTAAACAGATGCCTATACCTCAATGCAATAAATATAGTGGTAGCTACACCACTTTAATTTCGGATTTGGATAATATGCTTTTAAGTTTAAAGCATTGGAAATGGACAACATGTATCTTAAACATTGTTTTCAATTGAACATTATTCCTAAAGGTCTTCGGGTGTGT
Source organism: Protopterus annectens (assembly GCF_019279795.1). Classification (NCBI taxonomy): domain Eukaryota; kingdom Metazoa; phylum Chordata; order Ceratodontiformes; family Protopteridae; genus Protopterus; species Protopterus annectens. The sequence goes on along the minus strand of NC_056744.1, from coordinate 1,469,564,897 downwards.
AAATACCCTAACAATGTTGTGGAAAACTCGGACTTTCATAAGGACCTTATTTGTGCATTTGATAAGTGTGGGTTTGAAATTATGAAGGCTATAATTAGAAACAATGAGTTCGAAATGGATAAAATGTTTTCTGAGATTGAAATTATTATTAATAATAAGATTGTCACTGATTTAATGTTTGGCACTGAGTGTGAAAGAGTTAAATATCATGAAATGTTGAAAGATGTAGAAGTAAAATGTACTAGGATTTATGAAAGAAAATTTAGAAAGGTGGAAGGGGACATGAAAGAGTACAAAAATAATACACAATACCCTAAACCAAAGAATACATGGGGTAATTTTCACAAGAAACCACATGAGTATAGAGGTGAAAGAGACATGGGGTATGATAATTTACTAGCTGAAACCCAGTTTAATAGTTATGACATGCGTGACCCTTTAGACTTTCCCTCCCCAAGGAGATCAGAGAGACTCAAGAACAAGGACCCAGTAGACTACAGGTACGGTTATCAGAACCAAAGGGGTCGAAAGGAACCATGGAGGTAATTCCTTCAGATGAAATAGTGATTAATAAAGTTATGTTTAGTTACAATGGTTTTCACATTTTTAATTATACCCTTACTCCCATTACTAAGGGTAATTTCAACTTATTTACTAAAGGTTTTACTTTTATTCCTAACGTTAAGGCCAACATAGCGAAGTTATTAGTGGATTTTAAACTTTTTATTAGGCAGAAAAATTTAGAGGTATTTTTTAATGGTAATACAAGAACAAAATACCACTGTTGTAACAAAGAAGAGTACGTTCAATCCGCCCCTTCACCCCCAGCTTAGGAATTTTGAGAATTTGGTTGAAAAGGAGCTAAGAGATAAACTTAAGTACAACAAGGTTAGTCCATACCTTTCTAAGGAAGAATGCAAACACTCAGTTATGTAGAGAGAATACAAATCTTAGAATCATGAAGCCTGATAAGGGGGGTGGGGTGAATTATGAGGCAAAAATTTTTGATTTGTTAAATGACTAATATACCTATGAGAGAGTGTCTATGAATGAAATTCATATTGCTTATAAAAAACTTTCCCACTGTTTGAATGATTTAGTTTTAGAGGGGCTTATTGATCTGAAAACATATAATTATTTACATGATGAACAACCCAAAGTGCCTTGTATTTTTGTATACCAAAGGTCCACAAAAATCCTGATGACCCTCCTTTCAGACCTATTGTATCTGCGGAGATTTCTATTACTGCTCCATTGGAAAAATATGTAGATGTACATCTCAAGAACGTGGTGATGGAGCATCCTAATGTGTTAAAGGATTCTTGGGATTTTTTAAGGCATATTAATAATTCTAATTAGGTTGACACCTCTAGTTTTATCACTTTGGATGTTGTGGACCTTTTTACATGTATTCCTCACGAGATAGGTTTAGTTTGGTTTGAAGAGTTTTTGGGAAGCAAGAATAATATTTCTTTTAAGGTATTTTGTACATGCCTTGTTGTAATTGAATTGATTTTAAACAATAATTTTATATTCTTCCAAGGGGAATATTTTAGACAATCTAAAGGCGTAGCTATGGGTGCCCATTGTGCACCTACATATGCCAACATCATTTTATTGTATTGGGAAGAAAATTTTTTTCACAATTCTAATTTTAAATAATACTGGAACTACTATGGGCACTTCCTGGATGATGTTTGTCTTTTTTGGAACACTACCCTGGAAAAATTCATGGAATTTTTTGACTATATTTCAAATACAACTAATTTTTTAAAATTCACCTATAAAGTAGATGAAGTTGAATTGTGTTTTTTAGATGTAAATATACAGAGAATGGGTGAAGATTTTAAATCAAAATTTTTTAGAAAAGATACGTTTTCTAATGCTTACTTGCATTATACAAGCTCTCACCCACATTTTCAAAAAAGAGCAATAGTTGAAGGTCAGTTGGTGAGAGCCAGTAGGATGACGTCAGACGATCAGGATTTTAATACTGAATGTGAATCTATTAAGAGTATGTTTGGAGCAAGGGGGTACCCAATAGATCTCTTAACGTCAGTTATTGTAGAGGTTAAGGAAGGAAGAACAGGAAGATTTGCTCCAATTTGTGGGTGTACCCCTACCTACATTGGAAGTACAAAATATTGAGGCAAACACTGCTATTGCCACAACTTTAGAAAAACGTTTTCATTCTGCCATGTTTACCACTTTTGATGGGGAGTGTAATCTGGTGAGAAGTATTCTTAGTTTGTTTGTTTGTGTCTTTCGGCTTTTCCCGGTTAGGGGTCGCCACAGCAGAACTCCGATCCGCTAATGATTGGCAGTAGATTTTTACGTGCTGGCTTGCCGGCCTAACGCACAACCTTCAACGAAGGAATGCCCATTCATGCATGTCGCCACACAGAAGACGCTCTAACTGAGAATCGGACGGGAAACTTCTAACTGTGAAGCGACAACGCTACTGCAGCACCACCACCGCAGTCTGTTCTTAGTAAAGAATGGAAAAAAAATTGCTAGTTTGTCTGATTTAAATCATATCTTTGAAAATCCATTTAAATGTGTATATAGGAAGGGACGTAACATCAAGAATATATTGGAAGGGACAAACTTCTTTAACCCCACTAATAACAATAACAAAAAAGGGACACGAAAATGCGAGCGTTGCCCGTATTGCATTAACATCAAGGAAGGTGATTCTATTCTTTTGAAAAAGAGGAAGAAATATATTACTACTCAAGGTTTTGCCAACTGTAATACCACAGGAGTGATTTATATTGCTACATGTGAAATCTGTGACTCTTTTTACGTTGGTAAGACCAAGAGGAAATTGAGACAGGGAATTTATGAGCATTTATATGAGATAAGGAAAAGAAAAGTTAATAATGCTCTGTTTAAACATCATAAGAATTGTGGCAAAGCTAAATTTCAGTTTTTTGTCATAGAAGTAGTCCCACGAGACCCCAGGAGAGGGCCTTGGGCGACTCGGTTGGAATATAGATTTGCTCCAATTTGTGGGTGTACCCCTACCTACATTGGAAGTACAAAATATTGAGGCAAACACTGCTATTGCCACAACTTTAGAAAAACGTTTTCATTCTGCCATGTTTACCACTTTTGATGGGGAGTGTAATCTGGTGAGAAGTATTCTTAGTTTGTTTGTTTGTGTCTTTCGGCTTTTCCCGGTTAGGGGTCGCCACAGCGGAACTCCGATCCGCTAATGATTGGCAGTAGATTTTTACGTGCTGGCTTGCCGGCCTAACGCACAACCTTCAACGAAGGAATGCCCATTCACGCATGTCGCCACACAGAAGACGCTCTAACTGAGAATCCGACGGGAAACTTCTAACTGTGAAGCGACAACGCTACCGCAGCACCACCACCGCAGTCTATTCTTAGTAAAGAATGGAAAAAAAATTGCTAGTTTGTCTGATTTAAATCATATCTTTGAAAATCCATTTAAATGTGTATATAGGAAGGGACGTAACATCAAGAATATATTGGAAGGGACAAACTTCTTTAACCCCACTAATAACAATAACAAAAAAGGGACACGAAAATGCGAGCGTTGCCCGTATTGCATTAACATCAAGGAAGGTGATTCTATTCTTTTGAAAAAGAGGAACAAATATATTACTACTCAAGGTTTTGCCAACTGTAATACCACAGGAGTGATTTATATTGCTACATGTGAAATCTGTGACTCTTTTTACGTTGGTAAGACCAAGAGGAAATTGAGGCAGGGAATTTATGAGCATTTATATGAGATAAGGAAAAGAAAAGTTAATAATGCTCTGTTTAAACATCATAAGAATTGTGGCAAAGCTAAATTTCAGTTTTTTGTCATAGAAGTAGTCCCACGAGACCCCAGGAGAGGGCCTTGGGCGACTCGGTTGGAATATAGGGAGCTATATTGGCAAATGATTCTTGATGCAAGTTCTGCCCCTGGTTTAAATGAAATGTTATCCTTGAAACCTGTGCTGAAATTGAGATCAGCTACATTATAGTATGTTATTATTATAATATTTATATTTATATTTTTAAATAATTTTATATATTATATATGCAAGCATTTTATGGTTTATTTTAATAATAATATATGTATTTATCTTTTAACAAGATGAACATGCATTTAATTTAATTTCCACAAGATGGTGCTATTTCATTGTATTTTTGATTCAGTTTAGTTTCTGCTTTTGAAAAAAACATTTTAGAAGCATTTCAGGTTTGTGCTTGTAATACTTATATTTAACAAAGCAATTTTAACTAAGGGTTATGCTTGAAACATTTTATATAACAAAATATATATACATATCTATTTATTATATATACTTTTGGTTTTAACTTTTAGATTCATTCACCTTTAAGGTTCATGTGTTTTAATGCATTTTGCATGGGTAATTGAATTTGTTCACTCATTGGTTCATTTGAATTAGATTAGTTTATTTATTCACCAAAGGAAGAGAGGTTAGGTATCTGATGAAATTATTGTGATGAAAGCGTATGTGGATTAATTTTACAGCGTTATTGTGCTGTTGCTTGTGCTTTGCAATTTCGTTTGCTGTGCTGTGCTGCTGTGATTTAGCTTGCTGTGGATTGTTTTTGTGCTTGTTCATTAAAGCAGTTGTCCGTTTTGCTGAGCTCCCTCTGTGCCTTACTTTATGTTTCAAAAAATAATAGAATTAGAGGACAGAAAATGTAGGGAAAACTGGAGATTTTCTTCTGTACCAGATAAGCAGGAAGTAACAGACTGTATTAATTTTATGAAAGCACAAATAAGCAATTGGACTGGTATTCCCTAGCAGGAGCTGTACTTGAAATATTTCAGAAATGTTATGAAAGTCTGTATAAAGCAGAGAAATATGGAGGTCAAGAAAAGATGCAAATGTTTATGGAAAAGTTAAATATGCCAAAGTTAGAGGTAGAGGAGGCTGAATTACTAACAGGATAGGAGGGGATGAGCTAAAAAAGGTGACATATAACCAAGCCACAGGAAAGTCCCCAGGAATAGATGGCATTCCTGTGGAAGTTTAGAAGCAAGGAGGGACAAAAACTGGTAAATATCTGAAATGTTTTGCTTAGCAGTATTTTAAGAGGAGAAGTACCAACATCTTGGAAGAAAGCAGTGGTGGCTGTAATACTTAAAACAGGGTAAAGACCCCATCAGCCCCAGCGTCATACAAGTCCATTTCCATCTTAAACCATGATTATAAAGTGTTTATGTCTAAAATGGCTAAAAGAATGGCAAATGTGATGCCAAAATTGAAAGATATGTGTCAATGCGGTTTTGTGGAGAGGAGGAAAACATTTGACAACATTGACAGAACATCGATGATCCAGAGGGATGCTGAATGATGTTGGTGGGTCTTGATGCAGTGAAAGGATTTGACATGTAAGCTGGGAGTTTATGAGCAGGGCAATTTCCCTGATAAAATTATAAGGTTGATTAGGAGAATTTATGAGGGATCGGAGATGAAAATTAAAGTGAGTGGATTTCTCTTGGATAATTTCTGTTTGAGCAGAGGAACCAGGCAGGGGTGTCCTCTTTCCCCTTTATTTGCACTATATTTAGAACCATTAGCAAAGAAAATAAGAGACTAAGAAATTCAAGGATATAATACCAGTAAGAGCGAAAGGGAAGGTCTACAAGAGGGTAGTGAGACCAGCTATGTTATATGGGTTGGGGACAGTGACATTGACAAAAAGGCAGGAGTCAGAGCTGGATGTGGCAGAGTTAAAGATGTTAAGATTTGCACTGGGTGTGACGAGGGTAGACAGGGTTAGGAATAAGTATATTAAAGGGTCAGCCAAGGTTTGACGCTTGGAGACAAAGCCAGAGAGGCAAGATTGCATTGGTATGGACATGTGCTGAGGAGGGATGCTGGGTATATTGAGAAAAGGATGCTAAGGATGAAGCTGCCAGGTAAGAGGAAAAGAGGAAGGCCTAAGATAAGGTTTATGGATGTGGTGAGAGAGGACATGCAGGTGGTTGGTGTGACAGAGCAAGATGCAGATGACAGGAAGTAATGGAAACATGATCTGCTGTGGCGACCCCTAATGGGAACAGCTGAAAGAAAAAGAAGAATTGGTTTGATAGTCAAGAAAAGATGGCTATATTTACAGATATTATTTTATACCTGATAAAGCCAGAAAATGACCTTTCAATGTTGTGGAACATTTTGATGCAGTTTTGGATCTTTGCTGGAGAGAAAATTAATGAAGCTAAAACAAAGGAAATAGCTGTAAATTATGTACCCACACAGAAATTGGTTCAGCAATATCCATATTTATGGTGACATAATAAATGTAAGTACTTAGGAGTATGGATTAAAAATTATTCTAGTGTGGCAACTAAGGATATGTGGGAAGAGATAAAACAAAAAATAATACAAAAACTGAGAAATTGGAAGCTGTGTTATATGGATATGTATAGCAAGATATAAGCAGTTAAAATGTTTTAGTCCCTTTAGTTTCATACACAAGTCAGGGATATTTTTATCAAGCAGATGAGAGGTTGCCGATAGCAATTAATAAAGAGCTGAATAATTTTTATCTGGGAGGGGAAGGCAGCAAAAGTCAAGTAGGATAAGCTGATTCTTCCAGTTGGACAAGGCAGTCTGGGATTACCTGATGTGAAGGGGTACTTCAGAGGTACATAGTTAAGGCTCCATACATAGCACAAGCATAAACTTATAATTCAAAGTGGAATGAGAAATTATTGAGTCTCCTAGTAAAGGCTCAGTGTTCATGCTGTTGGTCAGTAAATCTACTACTTTGGCAGTCCTCCAAGTTGGGGAAGGTTTCCATATTAGAGAAGATTCACACAGGTTTTTCCCTATCAGGTAAGCCTAACTAAATATAATGTCATGGCTATTGACTGGCTTAGGAATGAGATCACTAATTTGGAAAAGATTATTGTCGGCTATGGTGACTTTGTTCGATTTAAATTGGAGTACAGTAGAATTTTGGTTAGTATTGAAAATCAAATTACTTTGATGAAGGAGAGAAAACTTAAGAAATTTGATAAGGGATGTTAATGAATATAAAAATGGACATGTCTATCCTGACCCACCTCCTTCCAGGTTTGGGGTAAAAAAAAATTTGGACATGAAACTTTTCAGCAGCACCAGGAGGGGAGGAAGGTGTTTTATCTCAATCTGGTGATCAACCTCTAAACAACGTGAATTTAAGATCCCTGTCTCCGGGTGTAGGCAATGTTGAAAATGATAATTCAGGCCTCCCTTTTTCATATAATCGACAGGAATTTCCAGTCTTACGGAGATCATAGAGGCTGAAGGGGAAAGTAACCAGCAACTAATGGCAAGGGCAGAATCAGGCACAACCCCCAGATTGGAACCAATGGTTCAACAGTAACCAAACACACCCCCAGCAACAGAACAGTCACGGGTGGAGATAATGGAAGATTTACCTAACGACATTACACTTAATGAACATTTTTCTTTTATTAATGAAGAAAACAAACTTAATGGATCTGTTTGTAACATCTTAACTAATGTAAGTGGGGATTTCAAAGTTTATAATTACACTGATGTGGAAATTGATTGTGAAACTATTGAATTGTTATTGAAGGGTATAAATTATGTCCCTTCTTCTAGAGTCAATATTGTCTACCTGTCAATGGATGTCAAAAAATACTTAAGGAAACCTAATTTTAAGTTAATTTTTAATGATGCTTTGTACACAGAAGACCCTTTTAGAATTACTAGTACTTTTAACCCACCCGTTCACCATGTTGTGCAAATATATGAGAGGCTATATGAAATTGATTTGAGGCATATGTTTAATAATAATACAGGTTTTACAAAACCTAACTTGATCACTGAGGAACCGACTTTAATTAAGAGATTAATGGATCAGGATTTAAGGGTTATGAAACCCAATACGGGTGGGGGGTTGTTATAAAGAAACAAGATGAATACATAAAAAAAGGATTCTTGGTATTTTAAATAATAACATATATGGGTTGGTAAGCCTTAATGAACTCAACTTTGCTTATAGGAAGATTGGTGAACAAATTAATGATATGTTTATTGAGGGCAGGATATGTATTAACAAAGTACATTTTTGAGTATGCCTTCACCTGTTACACTCACAATTTTTGGAATCCCCAAAATATGTAAGGGTATTAACAATCCACCTATGAGACCAATTGTTGACTGTAGTGGTTCTATCACTAGTTCTTTTGCAAAATATTTAGCTGTCAACTTGAAAGGGCTTTTGGTGAATGGGTCAGGTCTGTAAAGCTTCATGGATTTTTTTGGAAAAATTAATAACATCGAATTCCATGAAAAGGACTTGTAGGTGACCATAAATGTTAGAGACCTCTATACTGTGATTCCACACAAAGAATATCCTTCAGGATAAAATTAATATTTATGAGGAAATTATGGAAATTGTTTTGAAAAATAATTACATTTTCTTTGAAGGTAATTACTGCTTGTAGTTGGCAGGGGTAGCTATGGGGTCTAATTGTGGCTCACTTTTTGCTAACTTAATTATGGTCCATTGTGAGAGACAGTTTATATTGAATGGCCCTTACAATGAGGCACTTAGACTGTATATGAGGTACCTGGATGACATTTATTTTAGTTTGGAAGGATTCCGGGGACTGCCTAATAGAATTTGTTAACTGTATTAATAACTCCAATGAGTTTTTTTGTTTTCACCTATGATTGTAGTGATATGACTATATTGTTTCTTGTGTACGTGGAGAAGGATGTGGACAACAAAGCATATATGGCAACTATTTATAGAAAACCTACCTTTCATAACACTATGCTTCACTTCTCTAGTACACACCCTGTTCACCAAAAAAAGAGCTGTAGTGAAGGGACAGTTCATTAGGGCTGCTTGTATGATCATGAGGGAGTTTGATTTTTTGAGAGAATGCCAAGTTATGGAGGGGATGTTTTTGCAACAAAGTTACCCTAAGAATTTAGTTAAAAAAATAAAAAAGAAAGTGATTTTAAAAAGGCAATCTGGGCATTTTATTCCAGTTTTGTTACATGGGTACCATAATTTTAACAGATTACAGGTACACAAAAATGTGTCAAGTAATAATATTTATAACTGTTCATTGTTAACTAACTATAGTAATGATAGTGACTTGATAAGATGGCTTATGCAGAAAAAAATGGACCATATTTAAAGATCATGCTGGTAGAGGCTCTAAGCTGGGGGTGGATCCTATTATTGTATATCAAAGGGGTAGATGCTTAAAGAATTTGGTTGAAATGTCTAATAGGTATTGCTGTACCAGCTTAAGAGGTATAACCAAATGCGTTTTTTGTCACTACTGTAAGTACATTATGGTAGGGGAGAAATTTACCTTGAATGGTATTTTGATTAAAAGACAAACAACTATAATTGTCTTTCAAAAAGTGTGGTGTACGCTGCATTATGTCAGGCATGCAGGGCATACTACACTGGGAAAATAGAGCGGGCTTTCAAACAACATATATATGAGCATATGTACAACATAAGGAATAATAAGAACACTAATGCTTTGACAAAATATATTATGACTAATCCTGACCATCATTTTAAGTTTTTTTGTACTTGAGTAAATAACACCTAATGATACGGGTGGAAATTGTACTCTTCGGTTGGAAGCAAGAGAGCTATATTAGCAACTCTACCTTAATGCTTTTAGTGATTTAGGACAGAATGAACATTGTTTGATAACATGTTTGCTGAAACTCAAAGCTTTTGAAAGGTAGAATATTATTTTATTGGTTAATTTTATGTTTGTTTTTTTATAGTGTATAATAGTAGAGTTTTAGTTTGTTTATACATATTTGTTGGGGCTGTTGTATTTAAAGTGTGTGGGGGTTTATAATATGTGCATATACTTTTTAAGTTTTTGGGTCCTTCATGTCATGTGACTTCTTGGTGGGTTATTTAAACTTTATGTAAACTTGAATTTGTAAATACTTGTTTTTTCTGAAGAAGTCCTGTACTTTAAGGACAAAAGTGCTTAGCATCTCATTAAAAGTTTTTTACGAGTTATATATTTATTTTTGTTTGCCTGTGCCTGTTATAACTTATCCATCCCATGGTACTTGTGAATTGCACCCTCTATGGTGGCTGACTATGACTGCTTAGGAGGTAGTTCTTCAGCATTCTTTAAGCCTCAAGCAACTTAACTTTCTGTAAAATAATAGTAGCAGCCAAGCTGAGCAAAACCAGGCAAGAATGCAGAATGAACAAGGGCGTCTTCCAGGTATTGAGACGGTTCTGGGGAACACCTCAAGCAGATCCTTTGGCCTTTTTTCAAAACAGAATAGATGCCTTTTTTTTCATTTCCTTGCATGAGAATTTTTTTTTATTTCTACCTTTTCCACTGATATTCAGGGTAACTCTGAAGATTAGAAGGCTGCTCCAGAAATATTTGAAGTGATCCCCTTTTGGCGTAGGCAGTACTGGTTCTCCCTTTTTATGGAACTGATCAAGGGCAATTACCACAAGCTTCCCCACTATCTGGATCTACTCACACAAGATTACACTCCAGTCTAAAACATCTTCAGTTGTCTGCCTGGATTCTGATACCCTTTAGGCACCTATTTTTAGAGGATGTGCAGCAGATACTAAAGGTGGCAATAAATTCTGCCACTAGAAAATCTTATGTTGACATAATGAAGGAATTTTATAGTTGATGTCTACCCAGTAACCAGGGCCCTATAATGGGTTGTATCACTGGTGCTCACATATTTGTGTGAGTTACTAGCCTCTGGCTACTAGCCTCTACATACTACCTTATCAAGGAACATCTTGCAGCCATTTCAGTATGTCTGCCCATGGATCATTCTTTTTCTTTGATATTTTTCTGCATAAAACAGTTTCTAAAAGGATTGTTACACCCAAGATCACCTCACAAACAGGTTGCTGCTTCCTGGGATCTTAAATACCTACTGGAAAAGTTAACCACACCTCCATTTGAACCTGCATTTCTTTTCTTTTTTTTTTTTTCAAATAACTTTATTGTACTAATCACCTATGACATAGGCAAATTTACATCATATAAAAGTAATCACACCATAATTAACATAATAAATATGTTACTTCACATATATTGCTGTATGTCATATAACCTAAGCAACATTACATAAATTATTCAATTCCTGCCTTTTTTTTAAACAAGAAACATCTGTACTAAACCATCACTTACTACATAGGCAATCATACAGTTATATAAATGAAAACAAACCACACCAAAACAGTACTAGTTGTACGCATTGCACATCACAGACCATACTGACATACTCCCAGTTGCAAACATTATACATCACTTATAATCTACCCAATCTTTTTTCCATCAAACATTATATAGCTCATTTAAGTCCTCCCTTGTTTGTATTGTTACCACAATTCCCATTTTTTCTGATCTAGTGTGCTCCTGCCCTTTTCTAAAGATCTCAGCTACAGTTGTTTTATCTATGTTACTATATCCACTACTTCCAGTGTAGTTGGTTTAGATTTTGAATTCCATTTTCCAGTAATTCCTTTTTTGACAGCCACCATAATTAGACACAGCATGGTCTTACCATGTGTAGGCAATCCAATTCTGTATCATAGCTCAGAAAAACCATCTCCCTCGTCACACCAATCTGCCCACCCAGCATCTCCAACAATGACACAGTCACAGTCTTATCAGTAAGCCATGAGAAGACTTCTGGTGGGTATAGACAGATTCTTGCAAAATGGACTTTCATAAACTTAGCTCAGGAGGGATCTTAGTTTTCTATTAGAAGGGAGAAACATCAGTTCAGTTATTTGAGGATGTTTATTTTCCCAGTAGATACGCATTTAAACAAATGCTTAGAAAGCAGATAAGTCTTTCTTGGAATGTAGAGAGCAGCTCTTAATCTATCAGAAGGAAAAGAATATTAGCAAAATTAACTAGGGAGGGCTGTCATGCAGCATGTCTTAAACAGACAAATTTATGGCTAGAAAAATTAATAGGTTCAGGATTATTTAATATCATTTATTTACATAATGACTGAAGGGCAGCCTCGGTGGTGCAGCGGTTAGCATTGCCGATTCACAGCAACAGGTTCTCCAGTTTGATCCTCAGGTGGGGTGCCTTCTCTGCAGAGTCTGCATGTCCTCCCTGTGGTCACGTGGGTTTCCTGTGGTGCTCCGGTTTCCTCCCACATCCCAAAGACATGCTGTAGGTAGATTGGATACTCTAAATTGGCCCTAGACGTGAGTGCATACATGTGTGTGCCTTCTGTGGAAGGTTGGGCACCAGGCTAGTAACTCGACACAGTAAAACTCCACTGCCAATCATGAGCGGACAGGTGACACGCTGTGGCGACCCCTAACTGGGAAAAGGCGAAAGACGAAGAAGACGTTACATAATGACTGACCATCTTCCAGACAGAGGAAAGAAAGGATTCATTGTTTTGTTTCATAGATAGTTATGACATGTAACGGAGAAGGTCAATATGAATGGCACAGGAAAAGTGTGTGATTTGGTCTAGTAAAAGTAGCTCACAGATTTGGGCCATATTTCTATCCCAAGTAATGATTATACAGATTTTTTCTAAAATGTCTAAGTGTTGGAATGAAAAAACAGTGTCATCAGATTAAGCTGTCATAATAAGAGATTTAATTTAAATCTGAAGCTTTAACTCTGTAGACTCTTTGGTAAAAAGGAATATCATAGCAAGGCACAGAAGGCTGTGTTTGAATGGTATAGGTTAGTAAGTGGATAGACTGCTTGAGGGCCAAACATGGTAAGGAGATTGGTATTATTTTCGCAACAAATTTAGCAAAACAAGGCAGTCTTATTATGTTGCATTCTTCCAGCTGCCAGGACCTTTAGATTCATGGAATTAGTGGTTATAAGAGAGAGAGCCATCTCTGACCATCTTCCATTAGTATAAAACAGGAAATCCTTGACAATCAAAGAAATGCAGAGTATTTACACAGTATTATGAAGTTCAGTTTTATTTATTTATTTATTTAGTTGACATTTGTTGACCGGGAGTGTCCAACTGGGTCAAATAACCCATATTTAGTCGAGGCCCAGGTAGAAAAGCTCCACACTTATACGGTTGAATACATATGTAAAGTTGCATCATGTTTAAATACATACACAGATAAATTACAATTTTTGAATGCATATATTAGGATTCTAACATAAAGATTAATTAGCGTAAACTATACAAAAACACTTATACCATGCCGGCATGTTCCATGTAGCAGGTTGAGTTATATAGCAAAAGGCATGGTTTTCTTACTTTTTCTAAGGCAGTAATAGGTGTTGTGATGTTAAAGATCTAGGTCTTTACATTTTGAAAATAGTTTAAGTATTTGCCCAGTACAAGTTTGCAGAGACCTTACTAAATGTTGGTTGACTGTAAGGGTGGAGGGTGCATATTCTAGGTTTTTGCATATCTTCTGTTTTTGCTTAACTTGTGTAGTAATTCTGTGTGTTAATACTAGGTTACTTGTAGAGAAAATGGTTAGTTGTGATTGTATAGAATACAGATTATACAGAAACGGGAGAAGCCTCCAGTAATAGCATCTGTCACTCTCAGTGTCCCATTATAATAATGGAAACAGTCTCAGGAATTGTAAAGTCAATGAAGGTTAAGGGATAGAGAGGGGTAGAGGGAAAATTAACCTGGAGTTACACATGTGCATATCTGTGAGTTGCTTAGGTGATCCTTTAATTATTTATTTATTATTTATTTTACATTTCAGGCTAGTCTAACTGGATATATGTCAATTTTCAGTAGAGGCCTTGGGAGATAAGCTCTGAGGAAACAAACAAAATCACATATACAAAAATTAATGTATACAATGAACATTGCAGGTGCATTACAGAGAATAATCAAAGAGGTAATTCGTTCATAACATAGTGCAAAATATACAGATACAATTAGTACAATACAAAATGTGGTTGCAATACATCATAAAAAAGATGACATCTGACTTATACAATATGTTAGTATACAAGTAGTCATAAAGAAAAAGTAGGAGCTGAAATTATACAATGTATTAGTAAAAGTAGTCTCCTTAATGAGATTCTGAAGATCTAAGTAATAGTATAGAAGGACAAGGTAAGTTATTATTAAGAAAAGGAACTTGATTACTGAGAAGAGGAGGGTAGGTTGAACCAAGTAAGAAGAGCTAGTTGATAGTCAGGTTTAGTACAGGGGCACAACCAGTGCGTTCTGAGGAAAAGTTTCAATTTGGTTTTAAAGAGTGATATAGAGGGAAGAGAGGAAAATTTGTTAGGAAGAAGGTTCCAGGATTTTCCATCAGTATTAGAGACAAGGAGTCCCCAGCCCTGTTGTTTGATTTACAAATATTTACAAGAAGTTTATGTGGTGATAGTAAGGTCTTTAGATTGTTGTAGGGGGTAATGAGGGTAGATAGTATAGGGGTATTGGTAGGTTGGTAAAGGGTTTTATGGGCAATTGTGGACTTTAAGCAGATTTTGTAATTCAAGCCATCCTAGCTGCTTTAGATTAAAACAGTGGTGGGTTCTGAAAGGGTTATCTGTAGCAAATCTGGCTATGTTATTGTAGGCATTTTCCATTTTATTAAGGTTGTTTTTAGAGAGATTAGTATATATGGGTGAGGCATAGAGGAGAGTAGAAATTAAATGGGTATGAGCAATAGTTATTCTAGCTGCAGGAGAGAGGAAGGGTTTGATCCTGTAGAGAGAGCCTAGTTTTCTATTAACAGATTTTAGAGTATTGTTAATATGGGTGTCAAAGTTAAGGTTGTTATCTATGGTGATACCTAGTAGTTTGATAGTTGGATCTGGGGATATGAGAGTACCATTATTGGATGTTACTGTGAAGTCTGTTGGGGGGGACTTACAAGTAGGAGTAAAAAGGAGGAGTTTAGGTTTTTTTGGGGGGGTTCAGAACGAGACAGCGCTGTGTAAACCATTGTTCAACTGTGTTAAACACATTTTGAGTAAGGGAGTGAAGTTCAGATATAGATGTGGCTGAGCATATAAGTGTGGAATCATCTGCATATTGTATGCATGTAGCTTGGGGGATTGCTAGGTGAAGGTCGTTGATAAATATAGAAAACAGGAGAGGTCCTAATATGGACCCTTGAGGAACACCAGTGTTAACGGGCAGATGGGTAGATAGAATGTTATGCCAAAGTACAGCCTGTTGTCTGTTATCTAAGTAGGACTGGAACCATTTTATAGCTAGTGCATCTAGTGCAGGGATTTGAGGATATTTATAAGTATCTGGTGATTTACCATATCGAATGCCTTAGACAGATCTATAAACAGTGCAGAGGAAAGCATATTGAGGTTACGTTTTTTGTTAATACAGTCAGTAAAGGAAAGGAGGGCAGTAGTAGTGCTGTGGGAAGGTCTGAAACCATGATGAGAGTTTCAAAGTAAGTTATTTTGGATTAGGTGGTCTAGCAGTTGTCTGTGGATGCATTTTTCCATGATCTTTGCTAAGGGAGAAAGTAGGGCTATGGGACGGGAATTGGGGAGTTCAGTAGAGTTACCACCCTTGTGAAGGGGGATAATATGGGATATGTTCCAGATTTTAGGGATGTGTCCTTCAGTGATGGTTCTATTGATGAGAATGGAAATGGGATAGGTGATGGATTAGGCTGCCTTTTGTAGATATTTAGTGGGTAGTTGGTATGCTGAAGGAGTGCACGATTTCAGTTTTTGGATAAGGGTAAGAATATATGTTGTTGGGACTGTTTGGAAGAGAAATGGAGGGGATGGGTTAGAGTTAGAGTTGGATATAGTTAAGTTCTGAGTAGATACTGACTGGCAAGAGTTTGATTGGCCTCAGTGAAAAAGGTATTAAAGGCATTAGCAGTCTGCTTGGGATTCTCCTGGTCTATGCCTTGTGGGTTTGGTGTGATGGATTGACCTGGGTGTAATAATTGATTAATACTCGCCCAGAACTTTTGTGGTTTATTATGGTGAGTCTGCTGGAATTGTAGGTAGTAGTTTCTTTTGTCAGACAGTATAGCTTTTTTAGTTTCATTTCTCAGCTATCTGAAATTTTGTTGGTCTACTGGGTTTTTAGTTAAATGAGATTTATTCCAGTATTTATTTCTGAGATGGATTTTTTGCCTGGTTTCTTTTGAAAGCTATGGGGCAGATTTAGTCCTCATTCTAATAAAGTGGGTTGGTGCATGGTGGTCTAGTATGGCTAGGAAGTTAGAATTAAAGTATTTAACAGCTTTCTCCAGTGGGAGGTATTTTAAGGGAGACCAGTTACATGCTGTTAGTTCTCTCTGGAAGAGATCAGGGTTGAAGTTTTTCTTGGTTCTAATTGTCCTAAATGTGGTTGGATTAGGTAGATTGGATTTAAGCCTGATGATGTAGGTTAGTGAGTGGTCACTTACATCATCAGAGAGGGTTCCAGCTTCATACGTCTGGGGATGATTATTTATGAGAATCCAATCTAAGGTACTTTCTTTCTTATTAGGCTTGTTTATCCTGGTAGGGGAGGTAATGGTTTGAGAAAAAACAAACAGGTTAATATGGCTGGTAGGGTGGCTACTGCTACAACACTTCCAATCAATGTTAAAATCACCTAGGATTATGGTTTCTTGGGGTAAATTTTGGGATAACCAACAAAGGATATTTTCTATGATGTCAATGTTATTACCAGAAGGAAGATAGATACAGATAATATAGATGGATATGAATGTGTTAAGTTGAGGCTTGGTAATAAGAATTTCAGCGTTGGAGTCTTGAGGTGTTTTATAGTAGTAGGTAGTAATCTGTAACCCAGATTTAAATAGGATAGCTACACCACCACCCTTTTTGGTTGCACAGTCAAATCGCAAAATATTATAACCGGGTAGGATGACTTCATTGTCTTTAGTTGCAGGTTTTAACCTAGTTTCTGTTAAAGAATGTCAAAGGAGTAGACGTCCAAGAGAGCATGGAGTTGTGCAACTTTGTTATTAATGCTACGTATGTTGAGGTGAGCTATTAAGAGTGAGTTAGGTGGTTTTACAAGGGAATGGATAGTAGAGGGGTTGGGGTTGAGGAGTTGAGTGGTAGTAGCAGTTGTTGGGCCTGGGTTTGGTGATTGTCTCCATCTTTTAAAGAGAAGAGTAGAGTTTGAAGTCTAGGATTTGGGAATTTACTATATAGAGGTAGAGATTTTCTGGGATTGGGAGAGTCATATCTAATGTGGGCTATCCTATGGTATTTTGCTAGTAGATAGCTGGATGTAGATGTTATGTTAACATGGTTAGTGAAAATGGGTAGAGAAGGAGAGGTAGCTAGCTTATTGAGGTAGGGAAGGTGTGGATATAATGGGTGTTCATAGGTTATCAGGTAAGTTAAAGTTAGAGGTGGTAGAGGTGTAAGTATGAGTAACCTCTGTAAGAGGGCTGGGGTGGGTAGCTTATACATCTGGAAGGGTAAGTTGTTAGGTTGCTGTTATAGGCTCGGAGGTATACTAGGTGTGGAAAGGAGTAGGTGGAGGGTGTGGTGGGAGAGATAAGGAGTGGTAAGTAAAGGGAGGGAATTGGAGTTAAGTGGCCAATGGTGAAGGGTTTGTGATTGGTGGAAGATGGAAGGGGTGTGGTTAGATGGTATAAGAGTAGGAGCACTGGGGTGGGTAGGATTTGGGGGTAGGGTAGGGGAGCAGAGTGAGTCAGCAGGGCGAACTGAGCAGGTAGAGACAAGTGAAGGAGAAGCCAGAGAAGAAACTATCAGCAATGCTAGTAACTGAGTTAGGCACGTCAGGAGTGGGAAAGATCAGAAATAAAACAGAAGTCTATGAGAAAAAAAACAGGTGGGTGTAGACATTTGAAGTAAAGGGTAAATGCGAAAATAAGAGCAGGTCTAGGACTTTATGTAGTGTAATTACAGAAGAAATACAGATGGATAAGCAGGAGATAAAGGATGGGAAAAGGGTGCCACCTAGCGGGCAGATCTAGTATTGTAGGTAAGCATGTAAGGGAGCTAGCTGGTTTAGAACTAGGAAAGGAGTGATAGCTAGTAAAGGGGGTTATTATAAAGTAGATGGGGTTTGTTGGATACAAGGTAGATAGGAGGGGTTAAAGGCTGCTGTCTGTTCAGGCTCGTAGCATACTTTAGAACCTCTGAAGCAATAGTAGTCGGTAGTCAGCTTTACAAGCGGGACTTAGACAACCACATACATTCTTGCTTCCTTGAGAGAGGGTGCAGGGAAAATAAGGTTGTTAGATGAGACCGCAGGTATTTCGATAGGGTCCTCTGTCACCAGGTAGGTAGGTTCTTGGAGACTATATCAGGAACAGCGCAATGGGGAGCATGGTACTTTAGGGAGAAAGAGAGAGATAAACGTGGAGGAGAGAAAAAAGAGTTCACACATAGCAGGTAGTTATGGCAATTAAACAAACAAAAAAGCTTTACATGAAGACACAATTAATAAAATAGCTTATATTCATGCCCTTATTTTGAAAGAAGCTATTGGAATTACTTTTAAGCTAGTAGTACTGTGACATTATATTGTAGTCCAAACTATCATTTAGAGGAACTCTGAATCAGGTTTACTGAACTTGGGAGCAAGCAAAAACAAAAACATAAGCTTCTAATATCCAAATATAAACTATACCAGCAAAAATAAAAAATAACTGGAAAGCTACCTTAGAGAGAAATTACAGTACTACTATATGCAGGGACAATGAGTTTACAGTGTGGAATACAATATTGAAAAAAAGAAAAATAATGCTATCACTTACTAGAGATGCTACACCTGGAGGGCTTTCAGCTGCAATTAGAGCAAATATGGCATCCAGGGATTTTAAAACCTTTGGTGTGTTGTACCTGAGCAATCACTTGGGGGGGGGGGCAGGGAAACCTTCAATTGGAATTTAAAGTAGCAGGGGGGAATCCAAGGGACTCTGCTAAACCTAGCTAATTATCAAGGACAGCCAAGGAAATAAGGTAAACATACAGGCACCCTTGTTCAAGGACTGGAAGGTTTCTCCAAGAAAAAGTATGTGTAGGAATACACCACAGGTGGAAGTTGTATGCTGCTTACTAGTCTGCAATGGCAGATTTTATTCTCTTTTATATTTGTATTCCCCTTTGCTCATTGTTTGCTGCACACAATGTAGCTAACGATAAAAGCAGCTGGAGACTTTGCACCTCTTTTTGGTGTTTAGTGAAGAACAAGTATTGAGGAGAAGGGACTGAAGGCTATGACTATTGAGAGGGGATAAATACCTTCACATATAACAAATTATCAACAGTGAAATGGAATGAAAGGGTGGGGGTGGGCTAAGAGGAAGAAGGTTTGCAGCTGTTGCCCCTGGGGTATGCACTATAGCTGACTGTAACAGATTTTAACAAGGCATAACAGTAGTTACAAAAGCTGGCACCTACACTACACAAACTGGAGTTAAACCAGGGGCTGCAGTCTATTTCTGAATGATTGCTGGTTAGAGTTTTCTTTGCTTTTAGCTGGAGTGAGAGGATTCCTTGCTCACACAAGTGGTGTGTTTGGTATTTAGCTTTTGTTGCAAACTTTGTGATTTTATTATAGCATTTTTCCAAATTGGACATGGTGGAGTTTTGCAAATTGATGAGTATACAGGACCCATAAAGTAGAGAGGGGAGCAGGAAATTGTTAGCCAGTGTAGTTTTGGTTGATGTGGTGAGGAATTGTTTGTTTCTGTAGAAAAGTCCTAGTTTTTTGTGTGTCTTCTTTATGTTTTGTTGGATATGGAGGTCCAATGTGAGATTGCTATAGATAATTACACTTAGTAGTTAGGTCTCTTGGACAGTTTCTATGATAGTTTTGTCAGCTGAAAAGATGTTAAGTTGGTTGGCGCAATGTGTGTTTTTATGGGGTGGAAGAGTATAAGTTTGGTCTTTTTATGATTCAGAAAAAGTTGATTCAATGGCTGTGAATGCTTTTTGAGTCTTGATTTGTAAATCTAGGTGAGTACAAGAGGTACAGACTAAGGCTGAATTATCTGCATATTGAATCAATGTTCCTGAGGAAGAGGAGGTGTGTAGGTTATTGTTGAATATATAAAACAGTTGTAGCCCTAAGATGGAGCCTTGGGGAACTTCTGAAGGGTTAAGAAGTAAGGGGGAGAGTTGTTTGGATCATTTTACAGCTTGCTTTCGATCTTGTGAATAGCTTTGGAACCACTGTATTGTGGTAGTATACAGCCTGTGTTGGCCAGTGTGTCCAGCAGCAAGGGGCGTGAGACCGTGTCACAGGCCTTAGAGATGTCCAGAAATACTAAGGATATGAAGTATCTTTTGTCTCTAGCCCTGTTTACAGTGTAAGTAAGCTGAGGATGTGCTGTGGCCTGGGTGGAAGCCGTGCTGAGTTTCAGTAAGCAGATTGTTTTGGAGTAGGTATTTGATCAGTTGTTGGTTGGTACACCTTAACAGGATTTTGGATATGGGAGATAGTACTGATATTGGGCAAAAGCTAGATATTTCAGTGGAGTGGCCTCCTTTATGTATTGGAGTTGTATGAGATAATTTCCACATGGTAGGGACTGTCGATTCTGAGAGAGATCTGTTTATGAAGATGCTGATTAGATAAGCAACTGAGTTAGAAGGGAGTTTGAGAGATTGAGGGGGGGAGATTATCAGCTGATGTGGAGCAGGGTTTTAACCTGAGCAGTAGATTTTTTATTTTAGTGGTGGATATAGGCTGGGCGAAGAAGGAAGTTGGGGACCTTTGGATTGGCTGTTTGTATGGCTATTAGGGTGGTCTGGTTTGGAAGGTATAGAGTGGTTGGAGGTTGGGTTTGTGTTTGGATGGAAGTTACTTGTATTAGTGTTGATGGTTTGTAGTTCAGCAATGAATTTTATGAAGTGTTTATTAAAATCCTCTGCTATGTCAGATGGGGGTGCATTGGTTGAGGGGATGTGCAATTTGTTCCTGGGTTGAAGAGGGTAGATATTGAGTTCCAGATTTTTGGGGGTTGTGTTTATGTTGTTGCTGAAGACTGGAGTAATAAGATTTTTTTCTTTTCTCTAGCAGTTTGGTTACAGTGTTACAGAGTGTTATGAATGTTTGGAGATTTTTGGGGGGTTTTGTTGTGTTTCCATGTGTTCCATGCTGTATCTCTTTGTCTCATGAGTTCAATTCATTCAGTGGTTATACACGGGCTTTTGTTTTTTGTTTTATTTTTTTTAAATTATACAGGGGCGAGACTGTCGAGTATTTTCATGAAGGTAGTACTAAAGTCTTGTACCGCCTCGTCAAGAAATAGGAGCCTTAAGGTTGTCCAGTTTATTTTATGGAGTAAGTCATTAAGTACTTGTTGGTTAAGTTTCTTAGTATTTCTTACTGTTTAAATGGAGAATTTTTTTGGAAGGTGAGTGTTATCTCTGATGATGTCTGTTGGAAGATGGTCACTAAGTGAGATTGATAGTGTATGGGAAGAGTAGAATTTAGTTGGGTGGGATACTAGGATCCAATCCAAGGTGGAATGGCAAGTGACATCTGTATTATATCTTGTAGGGCTTTTAATTAGTTGTGTAAATCCATACAGATTAATACTAGTGGTGGGAGAGTTTGAGGTGTTGGAATGCTGATTGATGTTCATGTCACGTAGAATGATTGTTTCTTGCTTGATGTTTTGAGATGTCCAGGATAGTATTTCTTTCAGGACCGGTATGTTGTTTCCTGGTGGGATGTAAACTACACTGACACAGATTTTATTTTATCTTGGTTAGGTTTAGGGTGGCTATTAGGATCTCAGCATCAAGAAAGGTAGGTATAGTGTTTGGGTAGAGACTTATATTGAGTGTGGAGGGATATAGGAGAGCTGTAACCCCACCCTTCTTTTTTGGCCTGTCAATTCTGTAAATGGAGAAATTGGGCAGTAAACTTTTAGTGTCTGTTATGCTGGGGTGAAGCTAGGTTTCTGTTAGAGGTAATATGTCTGTTTTGTTGTACTTAATCCATGTATGGAAGGGGTTATCTTGCTGCATATACTTCTTAGGTTGATGGTAAATAAGGTCAGGTTTTTAGTGTTTGCTTGTGCATTTGGTCCAGAGTTTGGGTGTACGTCTCCACTCTGTATTAATTTAAATGTTAGATGTTTATACAGTGAGTCATATTTAGTTTTGAGACTTGCATTTAAGGGTGTAAAATGGCGTTTTACGGATATAGTGGTTGCTAATTTGAGGCTGCAGGTGAAAGTGGGGGTTTAATGAAATAGTTGAGGGGAGATGTTGTGGTAGTGGTTTACATTGTGGGGTAGGTTGGTGATTGCAGTTGCTGTTGTGTGATGGTTGAGGGCTGTTTTATTGGTTAGTTTGTGGCTAGGCTGAGGAGTGTTGACAGGGAGGCTAGTAAAGAGGAGGAGAGTAACATGTTGGCTTATGTGTGTAACCTTATTGTGTGTAAAAGGAACAGTTGTAAGTGTGATTGCTTTGTTTGAAGACTTAGTGCAAGTAAGAGAAATTATTTTATCTAGTTGTAATTGAATATTTTCGTTAGAATCTTAGAATGTGTAGAATGAACAAATGTATTTTGCTGTAATTGTTTCATTGGGTTAGACATCTCTTTAGGTTAAGGAGTGGAAGATTGTTATAAGCTAATGATTTAAATTTAGCTGTGTAGTGTGGAATTAAATTATTGAGGGTGAAAAAGGTGGGAGATTATTTAATTGACTAGTTGAGTTTTTTGTGGGTGGATTTACTGTGTCTATAAATGTAGGGAGTGGGGGTAGGTGGGAAATGGGGTAGGGTAGGGGAACAGAGTGAGGCCGAGCGTAGTGAGGGCGAATGGAGCGGGGTTTTGAGCTATGAGGCAGACCTAGCTGCATCAAAGAAAGAATCAATTGAATTGCAAATACCCCAGGTCAGTGCCTTTAGGTTGTGAAACAAAGAGTTCAGATGCCCTGTGTAATTTAATCTAAAGGATTACATTAATTAGTGAAAACACCACAGTGCATGGCTAAAGAGAGGGGGATACTAAATTAAACTAAACTAAAGTATCTGAGTAGTGTGCAAGCCACTTTTCCTAGAAAGTGCCTAGAAAGGCTTAGGGATTCAATGTTCAGTAACATAGAAGTAATAAAGGATTGATAGAACATACACTGCAGATACTTTAATTTGTTAGCAGCTTGACTGTCAGTCCTGCTGGGGAGAAGAGTGAAGAATTCCTTGTACCAGCTTAGTTTGGTGCAAGCTGAAAGTGCAGTGTATGAGAGGCTGCAGGTACTTTAATTTGTTAGCAGCTTGACTCTCGATCCTGCAGGGGCGGGAGACAGGTGATGAATTCTTGACAGCCAGCTTAGTTTGGGGCAAGCTCAAAGTGCAGTATATGAGAGGCTGTAAAGAAAGGGAAAAATATACACAGTTGAGGGAGAGTATAAAAGGATAAGAGATAGTTATGCTTAAGAGACAGAGAAATGCTAAAGGTGCACCAAGGTGTTACAAAGCTTGGTCCTCCTTTACACTGTGACATACGATATACACTATGACATACACAGCAGGTTGATTCAAATAAAATGCAACAGTTCCGTCATTTTTAAAAAACAGCCACTATTAAATCAGCAATCACTGTACTAAAGAATTTACCTAAGAAGGCATGTAGTACAGCTACAGTTCAGTGAGGTTAGTGGTTATTGACAGACCTTAACAGCCCTTTACAAGCTAGGAGTACTGTCTTAACATAGGCAGGGAGGGTGGCCTAATGGTTAAGGTGTTTGCCTTACAAACACAAAGTGCAGGGTTTGAGTCTCACAAGGGATAATTGGCTAGGCTTAAAATGGCTCGCAAGGGCAGTAAGCCTAGTACTAATCCATGAACCTCTATGAACCTAAATACTATAACAATAATGAAATGTTACAATCATTAGCAACAGATAATGCAGGAGCACAGAACAGAAAATAATGGAAAAAGGCTCATTCCTCTTATTAATATATTGAAAGAAAAAAGCCATAATTAGTCTTATCACACTTGACTCAGGTAAAGTCCGAGCAACACAAAGCTGCAGATATTGATGGAGTAAACACCGGCATCTCTTGTACAGAATCGCACTTACTTAGTATACATTTAAGGTACAATTTCAAAATGCATTGCTATACTGGTTGCTTGGTCATTTAAGTCAAGGACAAGCTATATAAGTGCAAACACATATATACAGATCGAGACTAGTGGTATCATTTACAGAAATAAGACTAAACCTTCATGGCGAGCACAATGTTATCGGGATGCCAAAAAACAACTACTGCCCTGAAAAAAACATTTTGTTAAGTTTGCAGGCTTGTACTTTTGTGTTAGAAATGGGAATAATACAGTGTTTGGTTAATTAAGGATCCTATTTATTCAGTCCATCCAGTCTGACATATAGGTCTTCCATACCACTTTTTGGATCTGATCCAACAACATCAGTGCCCTAGCCTCAAGCTCCTTTAAACTTTTTCCATCCCATAATGCGTTTGTCCTGTAATTTCTCATGTGCTTCCTTCATGAACAGATGTGGATCTGGGCAGCTAAATGCTCCTCCAAATATTTTTTTTCATTTTCAGAAAGATGGTTAGTGTTTACCAGATTCTAAGAAATGATAGGACTATTTTATTTTACTATTTTAAGACAATGCAGCCCTCAGTCCTCTGTTTCTTCTTTGAAACTTTCTAGTTCTTTAGCTGTTTTCATGGGTGTCAAAACCATAGGGCAAGGAGGGGAGGCAGGAGACCCCCCCACACACTTTTATCAGACTAACCAATATACCCTGAACCTTCTTCCAGAGTAACGACACATTGGCGTTTCCAATGTAACCACAAGGTTAGTTAGCAGAAACAAGATGATCTGAGTGATAAATCATCTTTTTTTGATTGCTCAAGCTCACAGTTGCCATGGAGAAGCCCATATGAGTGTTTCAGAAGAATAGTAATCATCTTCTTTCTTCAGGAATTTTGGACAAAGCCGAAAATAACAGGAAAGAAGCTCAAAACTAGGGACACTTTTTAAACATTATTCATTTAAAATTTTAATAGAACAGGGTTTGCATCAATAAGCATTTTCTAAATAGTAGAAGTAGGAATCCTCTGACAAAGCCAAAAATAATGAGAGAGAGGATAAAGGGCCAGAATCAGGGACAGATTTTAAAATATTGCTGTTGTAAACTTAGAAAGTTGCTAGAATATCAGATTTTGCATTTGTGTGCATTTTCTGAAAGATATAAAATGTCAGACTCAGAAATCACGTTATTTAGTAGCACAGTCCTCAGCAGCTTGTCACAAATTTTCTGAAGGAAAGACCAAAAATAAGAAACAATTACATGGACATTATGTGAAATTCTGGAGAGTTGAGAGTTATGATCCTGAGTGATTCACCACAAAATTAAACTTTTTACAAGGGACAGGGCAAAATTATGAGACAAAATCAGTGGTGCACTGCAAAATTCTGGACAGTTTATTTATTGTTTGCTATTAAGTGGGTTTGCAAATTGACTCTTCATAACTTCACAGGTGTTTACTAGGCTAATGACCACAAGGGCCGTTTTCAGCATAGCCATGCATCCCAAATCTCTGATGAGTTCTGATACCCTTGATAAGTGTAAGCATGGGTCTAGGAGATGAACCATTTACAGACACCCTTTTCAGACACATTCCATGATTAGCAGCAATACAGATAATAATTTTCACAAGTACAGTAAGACATTACAGTCACATTAATTTCCATAAGTTGGTGCACACCTGTGTGCTTATTGCCTTTCACCCACTACGTACCAGGACCAGCTTTGGCTGTCCTGTCTCTTAGCCTGTTTTAGGCAGAATTTGCCACAGGGGTACATTTCACTGGAGATAGACTGACTTCCAGTGTAGTAGTCATTTTGCTGCATTTAATTTTGTATTCATTCTCTTACGCCCACTTTATGCTATTCATGATCATAATGGGGTAGGCAGATATTTCCTGACAAGCTATGGGAGTAAGCCATAAAAACAGTTTAGATTCATAGATTTGGAGGAATTCCAAGGTCAACAAATCTTATGAGCATTTACACTTTTACAGTACCTTCCCCACAGGCAGCACCCTTTTTCCCCCATGAGGGCCATACCAGTAAAACCCATAGAAAATCTGTGGATACCAATCTAGTCACTCGTTTATGTTTAAAGTAAGAAAGTGAATCACACTGCTTAACATATAGGAAAAGTTTATTCCAAAAGTTTGAGAGGTGCTGACTTATAAGCATGCCTCTTTACTGTGTAGTATTTATCTGTCTGGTGAAGATTTAGGTCCCTGATTCTAGTATTGGTGGACATAGGGGACTTGTGGAAGAACAGGA
Source organism: Protopterus annectens (assembly GCF_019279795.1). NCBI lineage: Eukaryota > Metazoa > Chordata > Ceratodontiformes > Protopteridae > Protopterus > Protopterus annectens. Next base: position 1,469,538,648 of record NC_056744.1, on the reverse strand, counting down.
GGTCCAGGACAACTAGGTTTCTAATGGTGCAGCAAGCAAGACATATCTCCCCCTCAAAAGTCTTTAAGACACTCAATAAGCAGTGGAGCGTCCAGAATATCTTCATAGGTCAGGGAATTTAGGCATGTCATATTTTTGGTTGGGAACTTTTAGGGTCTTGCTAATTGTTTGATATGGTTAATGAGATATACCCCAAAGGGGGCATTCTACTCAATAACTGTACAGATCAGTGCTGGGTATAATGGAGTGATTACCTCTTAGACCATGCTGATGTTTCTTTGACAATTAGCTGGGCTAAATAAAAGGATTTCCTAACAACTGTTGTCACATGGTGGTCAAAAGAGAGGGTGCCATCAGCTGATGTGTTTAGTTCCCCTGACAAAATTTTCATTTTGTAGTTGTATGTTAACTATGCAGTATGATGAGGAGAGGGGTTGTCTACCAAAAGTGATACTATATTTTTTAGCATTTAGAGTTAATTTTTAGTACATTAAGAGTTTACTGGGGAGAGTCCATTCAGAAGAGTTTGGGTGTCGTACCGTGACTTAACAATAAACTTGAGTTTGCAGTCATCTGCAAACTTTGTTAGTCAGAGATCCTAGCTCTCCACTTGGAGAACAGCAAAGTAAATACCAAAAAGGAGATGCTCCAATGTTGAGTCCTGAGGGATACCACTGGTCACTTTCATAGTTGCTGATAAGGCATTTGCAGCTCTCATTGTGAGCCCTATCTTTCAGCCAATTTGCTATCCAGCTTACCACATATAGGTTGATTTTTAAACAATTAGCTTTTGTATGATGCCAGCATGGGCAGTTATGTTAAAGTTCTTCACCAGGTCAAAATACACCACATCACATGCACTGCATGGCCATCATAAACAGCCTTAGTAACCTTTTTGAAGAAGTTTATTAGGTTAAATAAACATGATCTGCTCTTCACAAAGGTAAACTGTTAGGGATCAATTCAAACAAGAGTCTTGATATCACAGGTTATAAGGTTAGTTATAATACACCCCATGGTTTTACAGATGAGGCTTATAAGGCTGATAGGACTTCATCTACCCAGTTCAATTGTAAAGCCACCCTTATTGATAGACATTGCCACTGCAGTGTGCCAGTTATCAGGAACAAAGACAGTAACTAAATTTAAGTTAAACTGCTTTAGCAGTATGTCTGGAAGGGCATGTTTAAAACTGTTATGCAACCAGATATATGTAGCAATAAATACACAGTCAAAACAACCATACCAGAAATCTGGCAAAACCAAGCATCTTGCATGTTTTTTTTCTTCGTAATCTGACAGTGTTATAAAATGTTTTATGGAGAGTAAAAACCTTGCGGATAAGCTGTTTGATGGGGGCAGACTGCATACCCTTATTGTGCCCCCTACTTTTGCCCCGTGTTGGTCTTGTAACACAATTCAGATTACTTTTTTCCTTGTTTTCCAACACTTTGTTGTAGTCTTCAGAATTTTCCTTCATTGTTTCCATATATCCTAAATGGCGAAGATTATACTAGAAGAAATAACCAAGTAAAGCCAGAGGTCTCTGCCCTCTCCAAAAAAAGCCATTGGGTTGTAGATGCTCTTAGAAGCTTCTTAGAGCCTTCTTTTTTTTAAAAAACTTTTCAGCCAAAGACGGACTGACAGAAAGTGTGGCTAAAGAAAGAAATTCATTTTCGCCCTGAATTTTTTTCCTGCATTCTTTTGCACTCTCTAATTGACCAGGAATGCAGCGTAATAACTGTGGAGGAAGTAACAGAATTAAGCTGATAGTCTGAAAGTTGCTTAACCGTTAGAAGCCATGGGATTCTAGATACTTTGAGATACATTTTAGAGCTTTTCCCCAGCCTTTTGTTACAGTTATGGCCTGTAAAAAATTTTGACTAACTAAAGAAATTCAGTCTTATTTTTTTCTTTCAAAGAATAAATAAGCTGTACCCCAGGCTTAATGATCAAAGTTGACAAAAAATCGCTCCCAATAATCTGAGAAGATAGGTGTTTGCAAAGTTATATGAGTCATATATTAAAATAGTGCATGTTTCCCTGCTTAAACTAAAAATAAGATAGTCACCTTTTGTGTATCTCTCTATTAGATTGAGAAGTGAATTAATAAATGTCCCCAGTTATGTATTTCAAGTTACTGGTGTAAAACATCATGTAGCTTGCCTTTTCATCCCACCCCTAAAAGACAGCTACCATCATCTGTGCATCCATCTAAGTGGACACTTGCTGTAGGGAAAAGTTAAAGGAGTTATTTTGTTCTATGATGTGGGTATGGGTGGGATTTGATATGGGGTTGTTACTACTGTTTTGGGTGTTGGCTAGAGTTTGGATTGTTTCAGTAAAATATCTGTTGAAATGTGTTGGGATATTATTGTGGTTATTTGGTAATACAGGGGTATGGGTGGTAGATTTACCAGGGTGTAGTAAACTATTTATTGTGGACCAGAATTTTTGTGGGTTATTAGCAAATTTGTCTTGCATGGTTGTATAGTAATTGGCCTTGTCCAGTTTAATCTGTTTTTTGGCTTTGTTGCGGAGTTCTAAGTAGAATTGTTTCAGGGAAGAGGTTTTGTGCTTATGAAATTGTGCCCAGGCTTTGTCCCTATCTTTCATTATAGTTTTTGTCTGTTTTGTTAGCCAAGGTGTGTAATTAGTTTTGAATCAAATGGTTCTGGGTGGTGTATGCACATTTAGGATTTTGAGTAAGGTTGAGTTAAAGAATTGCACAGCTTCGTCTAAAGGTAGGTGAGTAAGTCCAATTACTGCATTTTAGTGCATTGAGTAGGTCATTAGCTTTGAGGTTTCTTTTGTTGCATATTATCTTTAGAGTGGGGAGAATGGTATGGTGGGATCTGTTCCTAATAAGGTAGGTTGCTTTGTGGTCACTTAGACTGTCCGGGAGACAGCCTGAGTGTTGTGTGTGATTGGGGTTTGATAACAATATCCAGTCTAAGATGGACTGTCATTTGGATGTCTTATAAATTCTACTGGGGTCAGAAATAATCTGGGTGAAACCATGTAGGTTTATATGGGAGTAGGGGTTGTGACTGGAGCATTCAGCCCAGTCAGTATTAAAATATCATAGTATGGTTTCTTGTGGGAGGGAGGTAGACATCCAGTATAGCAGGTTTTCCAGTGTGGTAATGTTATTGCCTGGTGGAATATAGCCACCTGCAATAATAATAATAATATCTTTTCTGGAGTTTAGTTTTAGTTTAGCAAATATTGTTTCTATATCTTGTGTTTCATGTGTATTGCAATCAGATTGTTCTAGGGTGAGATGATTTTGGTAAACTATGGTTACTCCTCCACCTTTTTACCCTGTTCGATCATTATGTATAATATTATACCCAGGTGGAGTGATTTTATTCCATGGTGTTCTGGTTTAAGCCAAGTTTCAGTTAACACCACTATCTCTGGTTTGTATAAGGCTAGCAAGGCATGTATGTCTTGAATTGTGTTTAAAATACTTCTCACATTTATGTTTAAGAGGAGGAGAGAAGAAGGAGGCCTCTGGAATAGAGCATGTGGCGGATTTAAAGTAGTTGTGCCTAATGAGTTGGGACCTGGATTAGGGTATATATCTCCACAACAAAAGAGGTTGTGGAGTAGGTGGAGACAAAGTCTTGCAGTTTGGGTAGTATTTTGGCTTGTTTTTGGGAAGAGTGGGGGTTAGTTTTATATTTTGGTTTGGTATAAGAGTATGATAGAGGTCGGGAGGAGGTGAGGTCAGATGTAGTTATAGGGAGTGTTTCAGTTTAATGGAATTGGTTGTGGAATCTGTTTGCCATTGTGTTGAGTTGCTCATATAAAGTTCAGTGTGGTATGAGGTCAGGATGGAGAGGAGCAGTAGAGATATGATGGTTAGTAGGTATATTGCTAGTCTTAGAGATTGGGTAGACTGTGGGGAGCACATCTTTTAAGTTTATCTAGAGGGGGTGTGAGTGGGAGTAGAGAGTATAGGTGTGTAGGAGTGGTACCTATAACTGTTGTGATTGGGAGTAGGTATAGGGTGAAATGTGTGGGGTGTGGTGAGATGTATATGGGGGATGATTAGGTGGGTGGGACTATGAATTAGTGGAGGGTATGGTTTGTAAGTATAAGTGTAGGTGTTATGGGGTGGGTGAGAATGAGGGTAGGGTAGGGGAGTGGAGTGAGTGAAGCAAGACACAGTCTAAAGAAGCAGCAGCAGTAGGAAACCAATCAGGAATAGTAGTGAATGCAATATAAGAAAGCTTTGAGCCTAAGGGTTTACTGGGTAACTGTTGAAGTAGAGGACAATTGTGAATCTTTAGCACAAAACTATGGGTAGTGTGGTTAGAGACAATGCTAGGAGCTAGGCTAGAGAGGTGAGTTTGGAGAGTCTAGTAGGGAAAGGGGAGGTACTGGGTCTAGAGTAGCTAGTGGAGAACTATGTGAGTGAATGAAGGCTGATAGAGGCCAGATGGTAGGAAACAATAGAGGTATGAGGGGCAGTTGCAAATGGAGATATGTGAGCAAGGGAAAGGAGGTGGCTGACAGATAGGCTAGGTATGAGGGGTTAGGGGGGAGGAGACCAGTTGGCCTGAGAAAGCCCAGGTAAGGGGGACACAGTGATGGTTTGTCGCTGACCAGGAGCACTAGTTTCACAATGCTCACAGAAGGCAAATCAGGACAGGGTTACTTATATTTACTATATCACATACATCATCCAGTGACTGCACTGTTGCTGAAGATGAATTCCTCTGGTGAAGCAGCACACCTGAGGGTGTGGGTGTTCTACATTTTTTTGCTTGGGAGTAAACATGATTTAAATGCCAGGGACCTGTAAAACAACATAGAAAGGAGGATAAGGATGGGATAAATAACAGTAGTGTTGTTTAAGTCAGTCAGTAGTGAGGTGGAGGGTAAGAAGGATTAGGACAGTTTTAATGATAACACTGCAGTAGAGTTAGGTAAAGGGTGAGTGGGATGAGGATGAATTAAGTAAAAGAGAACTTTAACATGAGAATGGGAAAGTGTGAAGAGAATGAGGAGAGTGGTAGGGAATGTAGTCTAAGAAAAGATCATTGTGGAGAGAAATAGAAGATATAGTGAGAGTCAGAGTAGCTGAGACTGTTAAATGGTGGATAGATGAGCAGTTGGAGCAATACTATAATTGCAGTTAGCTACACACTTAGCTTCTTATTAATACAGTCTCATTGTAGGCAGTTAGATACCCTATTGTTAATTGTATACTTAACTGGGAACAGCTGGTTCTGTTGTATTGAGAATGCTAGGCCTGTTGTTACAGAGTGAAATCAGTAACCTGACAATGCTACAGAGAACAATCTATTCGCAGCTAGATAGAAGAGTGTAGTAACCAGCAAATTGTTAAATTAAATACATTAGAAACAGGTAGGAATACCTATAATGTTTTTCAGCATCTAAATATATATCCCTCCACTACAAGTTTTTAAAATAAGTTAGATAGTAGCAGGTAGGAATGCAGTTAATGTTAAACAGCAGCTAAATACTTGTCCCACCACAACAGTTACTGCTAGTATTAACATAACATTAATCAGCAGCTATACATTGCAAAACAATTTGAAAACACTATTCCAGATATGTGGCAATGAAAATGCCGCCAAAATTAGTAGTATGCCACCGCATGCATTTTATCGGTAGTTGCAGAGCACTTATAAACATTTTACTAGCTGTTTGGAAGTGAAAAGTCAGGTAAAACACTATCATACTAGTCCCATCAGTCCTTTATAATGGCCTACACAATACTAGGACCTTTCCAGCAGTTAAGAGTTGGGAGAGGTCCTAATCAGGGTAAGGCTTATTGAAAAGTTCAGAGCTATTAAACAAACACTTTTTGAAATATTTGGCATTGAGGATGCCGCCAGTTAGGTGGAAGGCTATCATGTACAACTTAACATTCCTTACTAATGGACATGCACAATAACAGGACCCTTCCAGTAGTTACAATATGCTTCTGATATCTGATTATGAGAAAAGAGAAGAAAATTTATCATAGTTGTGTATTTCAGCCTGCTGTTCCTAGACAGTACACTGTCCCTACACAAGCCAGTGATGCTGTGTGCATACTTGTAAGGTATGATTGTGTGAAAAGTTAATGAAATAATGACTTCACTGTCACAGCCCCCTCAAAAGCCATAGTGACATTCTGTGCATAATACCTCTGAGATTTAAATGTAAGAAAAATTAGAAAAATAATGACTACACTTTCCCTAGTCCCTAACATGTTATAGTGACTTCAGTGCACACCTCTGAGGTTTAATTGTGAGGAGAATTTAAGAAATAATAATCTCACTGTTCTCAGTCCCCACCATCAACACACACACATACACACACGCCATAGCAACCTTCTGTGCTTACGCCTGGGCATGGCCGGTTTTAGAAGAGGTGGTTCCAGGGCAGAAGCACTCAGTAATCCTGTGTCAAACTCCACTTCTGCAACCTAAGCTGTGCATGCTGACATGATCTGGATGTTCTGTGATGCACTGTATGTCTTATTTTCCAATCACTATAATTTTGCTTTGAATTTGAGGAAAAGGCATGCTTGTTAAGCACCTTTCTGACATCGAAAAGATTCTTAACAAGCTTTTATTAAGTACCTCTTACTAGTATTAAACTTTAGTTACACACTAGAGCACTAACAGCAATCTGCAGTCACCACAAAAGAGCCATAGGAAGCTTTTAAACACATCTGGACTTTTTTCTAAAGTCATAATGAAGTGTTTAGCAATTGTGAATGAAGTGTTTAACAGCTTCCCACCACCCTTCATTGGTGGTTCCGTTCTCTGTGTGGCAGGGTAAGTGTGCTACAGCACTACTGCAGTTGTTTATCTAACCTTTGAATATATGACTCCTGGATCATATATTTTGCAGGCAAAATATTCATTTGTAAGTTTCTATGAAATTTCTGAGCAGTCATTCCAAATGTAACTAATATTTACACTGTATAGATCTTGGGTCACAGATATGATTCTGTTGTGGCAGTAGACAGTTAAAAATGCCCCTTTAGATTACAAAGTGCCCCTTTTGCAAACCGCCACCCACCCACCCTCCTGCCTTCAGCAACTTACGGCACTGCTGGCTGTTTGTAATTTGTTTTTGTTAGGGAGTTTTCCCCCCATTTTCAACTTCAGTGTGTGTGCTGTTCACTGTAGCATATTTAAGCATTTTGTCAGAAATAGAAATTTAGTCTGGAGTTAGATTCAGAAATATGTTCTATAGCTAAACCTTTATTGTGTGCCATATTTTAAGTTAGGAATAGCAGTGTGAAAAGTTATATAGTTCTTTAAGATCTCAGAGTGTGATCTTGTACATGTTAAGTTTTTCTAGTGTCATTTCATGGGTGATCTTGATAAACAGACTAGTTTGAAGAAATGTACCATGTATGGGCATAAGATCCCACCACCACAGGACCACCTTCAAAATTAATGTATCTGATGTTGTCAATTTTCATTTTATCTTTGACAAATGGGTCTGGTTCCAAGTACTGGAAGTGACTCGGCTGTTACTACAGTTTGCGCTGGCCAAAAACTCCTGAGCTTTACCCTTACCCAGAATGTTAATTTCCCAATTACCTCAGATCTGGTTTGCTGCTTTTCCTGACAGACTCATTTGCCATCTCTCTCAAGTTAAATTTTAAAATATAGTTTTTCTGTTTTCACTTCTCCTTGTAATTCTCTTTTGCTAATTGTTTTCCTTTAAAACCCTACCCACTGTAATCACCATCTAGTTTGAACTTTTCCTCTCCCTTTTCTTTCCTTCTGTGCATACTGGTACAATCTCGTTGAAATAAAAAAGCTTTACTGTTTATTGTTTTTTGGTAGTGAGTGTTTCTGTTGCGAGGCTCTTCTGTGTGTGTGTGTGTGTGTGTGTGTGTGTGTGTGTGTGTGTGTGTGTGTGTGTGTGTGTACTGGTGCTTTAGCTATATTGCTTTTTTCACCATAACTGACAACTTGTATTTATTCTTTTCCATGTGTGATAAACCCAAGGTCCCTTCTGGTTTCAAACGATGCCAGAAACAGAAATGCAGAAACAAAATATCTACCTGTTATGTGTCTATTGCCTGGGCCCTGTTCATCATAAGACTGTTCCATATGTCATGGTTTCAGTCACAAGGCACTTGTGGAAAGGAAAAATAAACTGATTTTGAAAGATACGATACCCTCAACCTTCACTGAAGCTATATCTGACTCAGACAAAACAAGGAGCAAGACTGATGTGTCTTCCCCTTCTTCTTCATCTTCCTCTACTAAAACTTTGGACAAGCATAAGGAAAGAAGCCTGTCAGTGCCTTCTACACCATTGGCACCTCCTTTGAAAAGATCAAAATCTTCAGTTCCGTTAGTATCCTTGGCACTACCTGCCTGCACAACTAAATCTTTGGCTTTGAAGGGCCCTAGGGAACCAAGTATATCTGTGGAGTCTAAATCCATGACACCAAAATTATCAGTGCAGACATCTCCATGGTTGCCAACTACTACGGCACTGAGTTTACAATCTGAGGAACCAGACATTGTGATTCTCCTGAGAATTACATATTCTCTTTTGATTTATCCCTTTCCTGGAAGACTACATTCTCCTTTCTTGGAAAGACTAAAATCACCATCCACCCTGTCTGTTCATTCCACCAAAAGTTTAACTGAAGATGACATGGAGAGGTTGGTGAATAAGATACCCTGGGCAAGAGGGTTATCCAGTACCTCTTCGATACCAGCCCCATCAAGTATTGAAGCCAAACCTTCCATCACCCGTCCATTTTTTCCTCCTCTGACGTCATCTGAAGCATTTGAGTCAGGAGTCAACTCCTGTTTTTTTATTTTTGAGTCTTCTCTGCACCACCTTGGGGCATCAGCAGGGTTCAGCTTGGCTTTGGCTTCTGTTTCGGGGGCTGTCTTTTCAGAGTGGGGAGTAACCACGGTTCTGAGGCAATCTTTCTCAGTTCTGGACTCCCTTCCCTCTTCATGAGGGCCAGCATTTGAGGTGATGGAGAGAGCTCTGAATGCCATAGTCAGTCAACCCCTTCCACCTCAGAGCAAGTACCCCTTTCTTCTTCCAGCCTGGATATTCAACCTGCACTCCCACTGGGTCATCGTATGCTGAGACCTCAGGAATCCCATATAGCAGTTCTTTCCCCTTCTAATACCTTCCCAGATCACCCAAATGAGGAGGTCCCCAAGAAGAGAAAGTGTAAGAGGAAATACTTGGATTCCCCAGAGGAATCGATCACCAATGACACCAACTTTGAAGGAGAGGGATCCCCATGGTCAGCTCCTGATGATGTCCCCTTTGGAGACATCCTTAAAATATTGAAGAAGAGGGGTAACTGGAAGTCCCAAAATCCTTCTTCCAAGGAGTTGGTGTACCTGCAGGGTTTCGGCAACCGACCATCTACCTCTTGGGTGACTCCACCCACTGACAAACTCATTCAATTGATCTTTCAGCATGTGTGGAAAGCACCTGATAACTACAGAATGTGTCCCTAGGAGACCTGATAAAATTCTGTCTGCTCCTGAAGACAAGCAACTCTGGTGAAATGGTTAGCTGTGGATGCGATGGTTGTGATGGCAGCAACAAAGAAGGAACTGGCCGACAAGAGTTCCTCTGTCCATCCACCCAACAGAGAGTCTCAGGTGATGGATAGATTTGGGAAGTGCGTCTGTGCATCATCAACTTTTGCCTTAAGGCCTTTGAATTTTTTGCACACTTCACCAGACTTCAAAGAATCTGGTCAAGGAGTTATCAGATACCCAGGCAGGTTTCTGTTTCTGTGGAAGTCCAAGGTAAAGTTGCTTCCCAGTTGGCTACCATGTAGTCCATGTCTAACTCGTCCATGAGGCTCATTGCTGATGAAGCTGACGGGACCTCCTAAGCAGCGGGTTTTGGTTTTGCCATTAAGAGACACGCCTAGATTTGCCTATGTGCTCTAGCAGAGGTGTTTAAGTCTTTGTTCATCAATGCACCTTTTGACAGATCATCCCTTTTTGGCCCAAAACTTAAAGAAACTTTATCCAGGTCTGAGAAAGATAGAAAGACCTTTTCTGCTGTGGGCATATGCTTTTCCACTCCCCAATGATCCTTCTCGAGGAACGAGGAATGCAGTGGAAAGATGTGGTTCAGAAAGTCCCAATGGCCTTTTCAGGAGACAGGTGAAGGTAGTTCCCCTAGGGGAAGAGGGGGGAACTTTAATGGAAGACACCATCCACATGGCAGAGGTGGCCTGCAGAACCAAGGTTTCATGGATTCTTTTCCAGGAAAACCATACCAGCACTCCTGAATGGAGGCCCGATTGACTTCCTCTACAGGCAGTCTGCGAGAACTTATCCTTGTACCAAAATGCCTGGCTACAAATAACTTTAGATTCTTGGGTGTAAAAAAAAGTCCTAGATATTCCACCCAGTCAAAGGGAAAAAGCAGATGTTCTTCATGTTTCACTGTTGCAGTCATCACATTTGGGTTATCTGCCTGCAGGTAGCCCTCAGCTGGCCTGAATACCAGAGTCTTGGGATTTCTGCATCGGATGCTGTCGCTTCTTCCATGACATCAGGTCATCAGGGGTATAAAACATGCAGCCGATGCCATTACATCAGTCTTTTTTGCCGTGCGGTGCTCGAAGCAGAAGCAGTTTGCAAGTGCCGGTCGGCCGACTCCTGAAATTTTCATTTTCGAGTTTCAGACCTGAAGTCTTCAAAAAGATAAGTACCCAGTTGGGGATCCTTTTTTCTTGTTCTAACCGATGTCAGAAAACATTAATAATTGTCTTGCCTGTGGAAAGCAAATACTTCATAGAGATTTTCATTCTTACTGTGTCACCTGTTTAGGCCCAGACCACAACGTCCCTTGTTGTCAGTTTTGTGCCTTGTTCAACGCCTGAACTATTCGTCGTCGGGATATTTTTGTAGCTAAATACTTTTGTTCTCGATCTCCGTACTCCGAAATGGCTTCATTAAGCCATCCGACTACCGATCTTTCGAAGAAATGTAAGGATAAAGACAGGCACAGACCGCATAGGTCCAAAATTGCAGACGACTCTTCCGTTAAGCTAGTCGCCAGTCCACTGGTACTCAGTAAGGCACTTTCACAGCTCCTGATACTCGCTTCTACAGGTTCGCAGGCCTCTGCTGAGACCCATTCAGAGTCTGGTATGTTGCGAGATGCTTCTTCGACTATGGAACCTGCGTATGTCTTGACCTTGGATGGGTCCAGAGCCGCTGTGCAGGCACTGGCTTCTGAGGGTGTGTTCAGGCCTACGGATTTTCATATCAGACAGACGACTTTGTTTCAAGCTAAAATACTGAATTCCTCAGGCCTAAAGCTTGCACTACCCATAGAAAACCGACGACCAAAGCGCATTCTCAGGCTCACATGCCTCAAAAACAAATTATTAGAATGGTTGAAGACCTTATTAGGGGAAGCCAGCCTTCCTCCTCTAAGAGACCTAGAACTGATTTTCCTTCTGATTCTTCTGATCAGGAATCTGATATCTCTATTTCTTCTCACTACCAGGAGTTACCCTTATCTACTTATGAGGCTTCTGATGCAGAGGATTCCATTCCCTCTGCTTCCCCTCCAGAATATTTTTCTTTTGGTGAAACCTTGCATACCCTTAGGGAACATTTCCACTGGGAAAACCAGGAATATTCTCAGTCCAAAAAGAAACTTAGGGAATTCTTAAACCTGCCTCAGCACAGGCCCCTAGCTATCCCTTTTGTTCTGGAGATTGTAGATGATGTTTTCTTGGAATCCAGCCTTACCCCAGACACTTTGCCCATAGCTCCCAGGAAACCTGACAGGTACTACAGAGTACTTGACTCTCTCAAATTCTTCTTCAAGAATCCTGCTGCGGATCCAGAGACCATTTCCCAAGGACCTAAAAGCATTAAGGCTACTACTGCCAAAATTCCTATCCCTTCTGACAGGGATTCTACGGCTTTAGACAGATGGGGTAAGAAGGTATACACCTTTGCTGCTCTGGCTATTTGGGCTTTAAATTGCCATTTTCATGTGTTAAAGTATCAGCACATATTATGGGACTAATTAAACAGAAAATGATGTTGATTCCTGACTGTGCTAAACACAAAGATTTACAAGAGTTAATGCATTCTGCTGACCAAGTTGGTAAACATACTTTGCAATGTGGTTTTGATGCTTTAGAAGCATCTTGTAGGGATGCTGTCACTGGGTGTGTACATAGAAGGCATGCTTGATTTAAGGAACAAAACTAGCCAGATCATGTTAAAGCCAAATTATGGATGCACCCTTAAACCAAGAGCGCCTTTTTGGCAACAAAGCAGAAGTCCTTAAAAGAATGGAGGAAAAAGCTAAATATATGCAAAATGTTAAATATTTATTACAAGTGCAGCCACCTAGATTCAGTAAGCATTGGCCTTCAAAGAACTGGTCCTTTCCAGTCCCTTCCAGGCCTTCTCAGTCCAAACCCAGGAGCAGCAGACCACCAAGACGTCAGTCTCAGACTATGCACAGATCTAAGCAGTGGGGGGCTCCCACTCCCAAAGCAGGGAGTAGTAAACCACCCCCCATGGAAAAATTACACAATGACTTATCCTTAACTCTTCCAAGCCTTGCTCAACTACTTGCACCTTTAGTAGGAAAGCTCGCCCTGCATGCAAGAAACTGGGAATTCATTACCCAAGACAAATGGGTTTTAAACATAGTTTCCCTAGGATACAGATTCCACTTCCACTCTCTCCTACCCCCAAGTGGATGGCCAGACCTCCCCCTAAACCAGTGGGTGGAGGCCCAAAAACAAGTGCTCTCTCTCATCAGCATCAAGACTATTCAACCTGTCCCAGCAGAACAAAGGGGACAAGGTTTCTATTCAAGACTGTTCCTGGTTCCCAGAAAATAAAACTCCTGGTGTCCTATCCTGGACCTGTCTATCCTCAACACTTTTCTGGTGGTTCCAAAATTCAAAATGCTAACTCTTAAGCAGCTTCTTCCTATGCTAGCCAAGGATGCCTGGCTGGCAACCCTAGATTTAAAAGAAGCTTATCTGCACATCCCAATCAGGGAATCTTGCAGGAAATACGTACACTTCATGGCAGGCTCCATGCACTATCAGTTCTCTGCACTTCTCTTTGGCTTATCTACTGCGCCCAGGGTATTCACAAAGTGCCTAGCTTCAGCCATTGCATTTTGCAGGCAGAGAAATATTCAGATTTACCCATATTTGGACAATTGCCTAATTCAGGCAGAGAGTCGGGACTTGTTATTACAGCACCTGGCATTTGTAAAGAGACTTCTAACTTTACTGGGATACACCATCAGTGAGAAAAAAATCACACCTATTACCCTGCCAACAGATTGTATTCCTTGGAGCATGCTTGAACACAACTTCCCAGATGGCATTCCTCACTACAGAGAAACAAGTTTGACAACCTGCTTCAACCTACTGGCCACATAAATCCAGCTATCTGCAAGGAAAATCCTGCAAGCCCTGGAGTTCATGGCCTCTTGCATTCTGCTAATTCCATATGCAAGACTGCATATGAGGAAACTTCAGTGGTATCTAAAAAGTCTATGGTGTCAACATTATCAGGACCTGGAAACACTGATTCCTATCATTCCTTGTCTAAGGGCAGAGTTCCTTTGGTGGCCAGAGGCCTGCTACCACAACAAGGGACTCCCTTTCAGTCTACCCCCTGCCACCCAAACCCTAACAGATGCATCAGACTATGCATGGGGGATCACATGGCAGGGCAGTGCATTCAGTGCAAATGGAACCCAATACAGATGCACCTGCATATCAATCAAAAAGAAATGTTAGCTGTACAGAATGCACTGACAGCCTTCAAAGACCTTATTCTTCCAGGACAACTATTGGTAAAGACAGACAACACCACAGTTATGTGGTAGATAAACAAGCAGGGGGGAACCCATTCCTACCCACTCTGCAGACTAGCCATGGCTCTGTGGAACGCAGCCTTGAGCAACCAAGTGAACCTACAAGCTCAATTCCTGCTGGGCAAACTAAATTCACTGGCAGACGACTTAAGCAGAAATCTCATTGATCCACATGAATGGAAACTGGAACCCAAAATATTCAAGCTCTTGAGGAACAAATGGGGGACACCAGGGGTAGACCTGTTTGCCTCCCCTCAGAACTACCAATTGAACAATGCACCAGAACTCCCCACAGTCAAGCTTGGAAAGTGGATGCCCTGTCCTTTACCTGGGAAGGCCTCTCAGTTTATGCCTTCCCACCTCTGCCTCTCCTCTTGAAGGTCCTTCTAAAGATCAAACAGGACAAGCCAAGGACAATACTGATTGCACTGGATTGGCCACACTAGCACTGGTACCCCCTTTTGCACAGTCAGACAGTGCTACAACCATGGCACCTGCCTCAGACCCCTTCCCTGCTGTCCCAGCAGGTGGGCCATATTCTGCACCCTCAGCTTCAAACCCTGAACCTTGCAGCCTGGCTAATTCCCTGAGCTCACCTCTAGCAACCCTCAGTAAGCAGGTGCTGGATGTCATTCTTGAAGGAAGGAGGCCTAGTACTAGAAGATCCTATTCAGAAAAGTGGAAAAGATACTGTTCCTGGAGCCAGTCTTGGATGGGCACAGCGGTGCCCAGCTTACCTCATATTCTAGATTATTTAACAGAAATGCTCCACAAGGGCCTATCTTTCTCTTCAGTTAAGATTCATGCCTCTGCCATATCACATCATTATAATACTGAGCCACCCCTCTTCTCATATCCACTGCCAAAACAATTCCTTAGAGGGGCCAAAAAATTAAGACCCTCCCCCCAGGAAAGCCCCCACTCCAGCATGGGACCTTAACTTTGTGTTGGAAACACTTACTCTTCCCCCTTTGAACCAGCTGCTACAGCAGAGTTGAAATTCCTTTCTTGGAAAACAGTTTTACTTCGAGCTGCAGGCCCTTATGGCAGTGGAACAATTCATTATCTTCCATGCAGACAGGGTTTCCCTCAGGACTAATCCATCATTTATGCCCAAGGTGGTGTCTGGTGTGGCTCTGAACCAGTCCATTAATTTGCCTTCTTTTTTCCCTAATCCCCAGAATAAATGGGAAAGGATACTGCATCCCCTGTGATGTCCACAGACAGCTTAGATTCTAGTTGAACAGGACTAAGCCTCTCAGAAAGTCTGACCAGCTGCTAGTCAGCTTTGCTGCAGGGGCAGATGGGAAGGCCATTTCAAAGCAAACCATTTCCAGATGAATAGCACATTCCATCTATTTCTGCTACAAGCATCATGGAAAACCTACCCCACAGGGGGTAAGAACACATTCCAGCAGGGCTGCATGCACCTCTACTGCATTTCTCAGAGGAGTCCCTACAAGGGACATCTTGGAAGCTCCAACCTGGAGCTCTGTACATACTTTCACCAAGCATTACCACTTACCTGTTTTTTCTAAAGCCAGAGCTGGATTTGCCACAGCAGTCTTACAGAGCCTGATTGCAAGCCCTAATGCTCTTTAACTACCTCCACCCTTCCTTAGCTTTGGGAATCAATCCAAATATGATGACTGCAAAAGTGAAACACGAAGAACATAGTACAGTTGTGTACACTTACCATAAATGTAGATGTTCGAGTGTATTCACTGTTGCAATCCAAGTTACCCTCCCTCCAGCCCCCTGACTTCTCTTGTCTTTTACCTATCCCATTTGTTTTGTATATATTATATTATTTTTAGTTTCTTTTTGCTGGGTGTGTTCCATAGCATATAATTGCTTCTGATTGTGGGGGCACCTGACATCTGGGGCAATAAAAAACATGTAATGGCATCGACTGCATGTTTTATACCCCTGACGACCTGACGTCATGGAAGAAGTGACAGCATCCGATGCAGAAATCCCAAGACTGGTATTTAGGCTGGCTGAGGGTTACCTGCAGACAGATAACCCAAATGTGATGACTGCAACAGTGAATACACTCAAACATCTATATTTATGGTAGGTGTACACAACTGTACTTTCTAGAAATCCAAAAACGGCTACAATAAAGGAGTCATCCAAGAAGTCCCTCCAGACCAGATAGAGTCCGGAACTTACTTGATATTCTTTTTAGTGCCAAAAAAGACAGCGGACTGGAGACCAATTTTGGATCTAAGTGTACTGAACAAATCAGTTTGTCAAACTATATTCCAGATGGTTATAGTACAGTCCATACTTCCATTTTGGAAAAGGACAACCGGATATGCTCAATAGATCTTTAGGATGCGTATTACAATATAAAAATGGACAAATGATCCAGAAGGTTTTTCCACTTCTGATGGGAGCCAATCACTACCAATTCAGAGCTCTGCCTTTTGGCCTCACCGCAGACCCCAGGGTGTTCACCAAATTTATGGCAGTATTAGTAGCTCACTTGAGACTGGAGGCATTCCGAGTTTTACCATATGTAGATGATTGACTCATTACTGCCCCGACCAGGCAGCAATTGTTACAAATGAGGGATCATGTACTTTGTCTGTTCCTTTCTGGGAATAACCATAAATTATGAAAAATCAGAAGTGACCCCAACACAGAAGCTTGAATTCATAGCAGTGCTCTTAAATACCCGAACTTCCATAGCATCTCTTCCCCTTGTGAAGTTACAGAAAATAAAAATTCTGGTCCAAAAGATCATTAGCAACAGGAAAGTTACTGTGCATTTGGTCTTACAACCACCAGGTTATATGGTGGCAACAGTAATAGTTCCCTTAACAAGATATCACATGAGAGTACTACAGTGGCTGTTAGCACCTCAATGGTCAGTGTTACACCAGTCCATGTTGGACCTGATCTTGATCACCAGTCTTTGTAGAAAAGATTTAGCTTGATGGATACAGTCCAAAGGCAAACTTCTAGGCCATCTCTTTGTCCCACCACAATCCAAAGTCATAGTGACCATGGGCACCTCCCAGATGGGGTGGCGAGCATTATCTGGGAAAGATTGTCCAAGGCACTTGGTCCCCTGCAGAGGCCAACCTGTCCTGGAGTTAAGGGCCGTGCTCTTAGCATTGCAAGCCTTTCAGACTGTTCTTCCTATGGGAACAGTTGCAATTCAAGCAGACAGTATGTCAGTGGTTTGGTACATAAATAAAGAGGGCGGAAATAAATCCTCCCCCCTATGTTGAGAAGCTCTCAGAGTGTGGGAATGGGTGATTCTTTCCAACTGCTTTCTGATAGCAACACACATTCTGGGGAGTTCCAGTGTGATAGCAGACAAACTAAATAGGTGTATTCTTCTGCCTCACAAGTGGTCTCTCAATCCATAGATGACAGAAAAGATTTTTCATTAGTGGGTCCAACCTTGCTGCGACCTATTTGCCTCTTTCCTAAACAACAAGTGCAGCAACTATTTTGCCCTGATCCCCCTCCGAGGGAGTCCCTCAGAGATGCTCTTTTACAGACTTGCCCCGCCAGACTGCTGTATGCCTTTCCTGTTTCCCCTAATTCTGAAATTCCTACAAAAAGCAATCAGGCTGAAGAGAAAATTAATCCTTATTGCATCTTATTGGCCTTAACAGATATGGTTCCCCTTCATTTGGCCTTATCTGATTCAACAACCTTGGATTCTTGACCCGGTTGCAGATATTCTCTCCCATCCAGAGGGACTACTTCATCCAAACATTGTGAACCTCATGCTGATAGCTTGGTTTCTTCAGTTCCATTAATAGCCAGGCTAAGCTTCCTTCACTTTCTTCCCCGGTACGCCATATTCTTTTGGCCTCACATAAACCAGCTACATGCAAACTGTACACTAATAAATAGAGAAGATTTACCTTTTGGGTTTGTGTTAAGAATTTTGATCCTTTTTCAGCTCCTGTTAATGAGATCCTAGAATTTTTAGCTTCACATTTTGACAAAGGTGCTTTTAAATCTACCATGAAAATTCAATTAGCAACTATTTCTAATTTCCGTAATCATTTTGGGGAATTCTCCTTGGCTTCTCATAAGCTTTGTAAAGCCTTCTTGAAGGGAATACTCCTGTTAAAACCACCGTACAAAGATCCTACTCCTCCTTCGGATTTAAACTTAGTACTGCAGACCATTGTTCAGCCTCCCTTTGAACTGTCAGCTAAATGTAATCTAAAGTTTTGCCTTGGAGAACTATATTCTTAGTGGCAATAACTTCTGCCAGAAGAGTTTTGGAAATACAGCCCTTATCATGTAGACCTCTTTATCTGATTTTCCACAAAGGTAGAGTTTCACTGAGAACCAATCCCTCCTTTTTACCTAAGGTTGTGTCAGAGTCAAATATTAACCAGACTATTCATTACCAGTATTTTTCCAAATTTTGCTAACAAAGGTAATTACTGCTTACATTTACTAGATGTTCACAGACAGTTATGCTTCTATTTACATAGAACCAAGAATATAAGAAAATCTGATCAATTATCTGTGTCCTTTTCATCTACAAGACTTGACCAACCAGTCAGCACAGTAACACTAGTCAGATAGCTCAAAGAATGTATTTTCGTTATCTATAATAAGAAGAAAATCAATTTACCTAGACCTGTCAGGGCACATCCTACACAAGCTGTTGCTGCTTCAGCAGATGTTATGTGATCCTATTTTGCCTACATTCTGTACTGATGGGTTCGGAGCCGATCCTCGGCACTGACTCAGCACGCTATGCTATAGAGCGAAGTCTCTTATTGGCTGAGCTATTCCATATCCCAGGATGCACCACCACTACTTCCCCAGATCTCGTTTGCCGCTTACAAGCTAGGACATGGTCTCGAACTTGGCTGAGCTAAGTGCTGTTTTTTTCTGAGAGTTTTCTGTCAGAAATTTCCTAAATCTTTATCCAAAAGCTGTTTTAACAGCTATTGTTGTGTATACGTGTGTTTTTGTGAGAAATTTGTGGTAAAAATTTTGTGTTGGACAGGAAAAGGTTTCCATTTAAGTTAGAGGGGCCTTCCCCTCGTTCTTATTGAGTCTTCTTGTTGTTTCAGAGGTCAAGTACCTGTTTAAGTTAGAGGGTTCTTGGCCCTCTTTTTTGGTGTTTGTCATACGTTTAAGTTTGTTGGGCTTTCGCTCTTGTTTTAAAAAAAAAAAAAAAAAAAAAAAAAGTTCTTTATTGTTGTGTGGCTATATATAGTGTTTTTTTCTCTGACATATATTTTGGCAAAGTGTTTACAATTATATCTAAGGAGCATAGATCCTCCGGGTTTAAAAAAATGCACGAGATGCAACTATAAAATGTCCATCACAGATGATCACTCCTTATGCGTTTACTGCTTAGGCGCCAAACACCTTCAGGAGTCCTGCACCGTGTGTCACGCCTTTTCCTCTCGGGTCCTCCAAGAGAGGAAGAATAAATTGATCTTAAAAGGGCATATCAAACCCTCCTTCGAAGAGGCCTTATCTTCCTCTCCCTCTCCAGCTAAGAAAAAGAAATTGTCGGCTCCGACCAGCCCGTCGGAACCGACCACTAAGAAATCTAGGCAGGCTTCTCCATTGGCTCCACGGACTTCGGAGCCGAGGGCGGAACGGTCTGCCTCGATGCCTCCAGCCTCGACTCCTCTGGTTTCGGAGCCGATGGCTGGGGCTTCGAGAGGCGGGTCACCTTCATCGGCTCCACTGATTTTGGAGCCGATGAGGGTTGCCGGCTCAGACACTTCCCCTTCGGCACCGAAGCTCTCATCGGCACTGAGGGAAATTGCTATGGAATCTCCCTCGGCACCGATATTGGTCGAGTCCATTCGGAGCCGGTCCCCCAGTCCTTTGGAGCCGATGGAGAAGTCAGCTTAGACCCTATCGGTCTCCTCCCGATCTTCCAAGATGTCGGATTCGGACATCGACAGGGTGCTCCTAAGACTGTTTCAGTCTCCTGTATTCCAGAAATTAGTTTCGGCTCCAGCCCATTCGGCTTCGGAGCCGATGGCCCACCCTGTAGTTCTGGTTCCTCTTCCAACAGCCTCGGCACTGTTGGAGCCAGTGCTGGTGGAGCCGATGGAGGTTTTTGGGTTGGCTCCGACCCTTACTCCAACCCCGGCTCTCGAGTCGGAGTTCGGTACACGGACCTCCTCGGTCGGCCCCGGTGGGGACGCTTCAGGACCGATGTTTTCGGTTCCTAGCCTTCCTCTCGGTGCGTCGGCTGCGGGGGTGCCGTCTACTGTTGTGGCCCTGGGGGTTGGATCTTCCCAGGACTCTGGCGGTCTGGCCTTCAGGGCCATGAGGAGTGCTTTGGCCAAATCCTCTTTGGCTACCTCCATGGTCTCACCGGCACCTTCCCTACACACGGAGACTGGGTCTTTCATAGTCCCCCTGTCGCTAGACAGCGGAGCCCCGTGGCCTGAGGTCACCCCCAGTGGGGTTCCCCCCCTCCTGGAGGTCCCTCTGAAGCTTCTTCAGAGGAACCCCCAAGGAAGAGACTGTGCAAGAGGAAGCACGTCGACTCCCCCGATGAGTCTCTCATGTCGGACACCGATCTTGATGATGCGGAGGGGTCCCCTAAGTCATCCTCAGATGATGTCTCCTTTGCAGACATCTTGGAAGCCATCAAACAACGAGGCGGCTGGCATTCCAAACCCCCTTCTGCTGATGAGTCGGTGTTCCTCAAGGCCTTCGGGGCTCAGCCCTCCGCCTCCTGGGTGTCTGCGCCCTTCGACGAGCTCCTAGATTTGATCTGTCGAAGGGCGTGGGAGCATCCAGACTCTGTGGAACCGGTGCCTGCTCGCCCAAATAAATTCTTATCAGCACCCCCAGAGAAGGAGTTTCTGACCAAAGGTGTGGCTGTAGATGCCCTGGTGGTGGCATCTGCTACCCAACAAGATGTAGCAGAGGCTTCGACGTCCATCCATCCTCCTAATAAGGAGTCTAGGAGCATGGACCGGTACGGGAAGCGCACCCTCAGTTCAGCGGCCTTTACCTTAAGGTCCCTGAGCTATTTGATGCACTTCACCAGATTTCAGAGGGATCTGATCAAGGAGCTTTCAGATACCCTCTTGGGTAACCTACCTGAGCAGCTGGCCCAGACGGTTGGCTCTCAGTTGGCTATGCTGTCATCGATATCAAACTCGTCCATGAGGCTCATTTCATATGCAGCCGAGGGGGCGAGTAGAGTGGCGGGTACGGGTGTTGCTCTACGGAGGCAAGCCTGGCTCCGCCTGTGTCATTTTGCGGAAGCCTTTAAGTCTTCCTTTGCCGACGCTCCCTTTGATGGGTCCTCTTTGTTTGGACCCAAGGTAAAGGACACATTGACCCGCTGTGAGCAAGAAGGTAAGACTTTGACTGCCGTAGGGGCACGATTTTCCACTCCCTTTCGGCCTTACCCCAAGGCTAAAAGAGGAGGGAAAATGTGGTTCCGTAAATCCCAGAAGTCTTATCCCTCGCAGCAGGACAATCCCCCTTCTAGAGGCAGAGGAGGGGGAAATTTTTCTGGAAGACGCCGTCCCAGAGGCAGCAGAGGCCCCCGCAACACTGGAGACCGTGAGTCCTTTCGTGGCTCTTCAGCCTACAATCCCTGAAGGATTGCCCGACTGTGCAGCTCCGGAGCCAGTCGGGGGTCGTTTTTCGAGGCACCTAAAAGCCTGGGAAGGTATCACTCAGGACCAATGAGTGCTTCGAATCATAGCTGGAGGTTACGCCATCCCCTTTTCACACCCTCCACTGCCGTCCAAGAAAATCCCGGACCCGCCACCCAGTCAACGGGAAATCGCAGCCTTAGAAATCTCAAAGCTGCTTCAAAAAGGAGTCATCCAACCGGTCCCCGCAGACCAGATCGGATTAGGGACTTACTCAAGATTCTTTTTGGTGCCAAAAAAGACCGGGGACTTGAGGCCCATTTTGGATCTCAGCATCCTAAATCGATCAGTCAAAAAGTCCAAGTTCCGAATGGTCACCTTACAATCCATTCTCCCACTGCTAGAGAAAGGTATTTGGATGTGCTCCATAGATCTCAAGGATGCCTATTATCATATCCTGATAGATCAGGCATCCAGGAGACATTTGCGCTTCAGCCTGGGAGACAGTCATTTTCAGTTCTGCACACTGCCCTTTGGTCTCACCACAGCCCCCCAGGGTGTTCACCAAATGTTTGGCAGTCGTGACTGCTCACCTGAGGAGTCTAGGATTCCAGGTGTTTCCGTATCTGGACGACTGGCTCCTAACTGCCACCTCCAGGCATCTACTATTGCAGAACCTACAAGCCACCATATCACTAGGCACTTCCCTTGGAATCACCTTCAATTGGCCAAAGTCTGTGTTGCTGCCATCTCAGCGCATAAGGTTCATCGGAGTAGAGATAGACTCAAACCAAATGCGGGTCTATCTTCCTACAGAAAGGATACAGACTATACAGGCTCAAGTCCGAGCCTTGCTTCTCAGATCCAAAGCTCCAGCCAGGATGGTCCTGCAGCTGTTAGGCTCTATGTCGGCCACTGTTCTCCTAGTCCGTTTAGCAAGATTGCATATGAGAATTCTCCAGTGGCTCCTATCGACACAGTGGTCCTTTCAGGATCTCCCCCTCAGTCACCTCATACGGATCATGGAAACCTGCAAACGGGACCTTCGCTGGTGGCTGGTGCCCTCCAGTCTGGATCAGGGATGACCCTTTGTTCCACCTCCTCCTATGGCCACATTGACGACGGACGCCTCCCAGACGGGGTGGGGGGGGCATTACCTGGGCAGGTCAGTCCAAGGCAAGGGGCATTCAGACGAGAGTCTCCTTCATATCAACATTCTAGAAATGAGGGCGGTGTTTTGTCTCTACAAGCCCTCCACGATTACCTCCCTCAGGGCGTAATTGCCATTCACTCCGACAACATGTCAGTAGTCTGGTATCTGAACAAACAGGGAGGGACCAGATCCTACCCCCTTTGCAGAGAGGCCATGAGAGTTTGGGAATGGGCAGTGGCGACCAGATGTTTTCTGGTAGCGACTCATATCCCTGGGAAATCCAACGTGATAGCCGACAGACTAAGCAGAACTATTCTCTCTCCTCACGAGTGGTCTCTGAACGATGCAGTAACAACTCAGATATTCAGCAGATGGGGAACTCCTTGTTGCGACCTTTTCGCAACCCCGCTGAATGCGAAGTGCAGAAAGTTCTTCTCTCTCACTCCAGCTCCGGGGGAGAGTCCTATGGACGCATTAGCCCATCCTTGGCCCACAGGCTTGCTATACGCCTTCCCTCCAGTTTCCCTCCTTCCCAGAGTGATCCAAAAGGCGTCTCACTTGGGGAGCAAAATGGTTTTAGTTGCCCCTTACTGGCCACATCAGGTATGGTTCCCCTATCTTCGGAAATATGCACTGGACAGCCCATGGTTCCTGGATCAGATCCCAGACCTATTAATTCATCAGTCGGGACAACTCCATCACTCCCTTCACACTTTGAAGTTAACAGCTTGGCTCCTCCTCTTCCGACTATAGTCAGGAATCATACTTTAGACCCGGAAGTCATACATATCTTATCCTCGGCCCACAAGTCTGCCACTAAGAAATTGTATGCTAGCAAATGGAAGAGATTTGCTATTTGGGCTCAACTCCGGGGTCTGGATCCCATCACTGTTCCGGTGTCAGAAGTCCTGAAATTTCTAACTTCCCTATTCAATCAAGGTTCTTCAGTCTCTACCATCAAGGTCCAATTGGCAGCTATTTCCAATTTTCATGAATCTGTAAACCACCTTTAATGAGCAACAGATTGTGTAAAACCTTCATGAAAGGTGCTGCGCTTTTACGACCTCTGATTTCTCATCCTGCTCCTCCGTGGGATCTCGATGTGGTATTACGTGCCTTAACCTCCTCCCCCTTCGAACCGGCAGCAACCTGTGATTTGAAACTTCTTTCTTGGAAAACTGCCTTTCTGGTTGCGATTACTTCTGCCAGAAGGGTTTCAGAGCTTCAAGCTCTATCTGTCAAACCACCGTACCTGGTTTTTCACAAAGATAGAGTATCCCTCAGGCCTAACCCATCTTTTGTCCCTAAAGTTTGTTCCAGTTTTTGCCTGCAACAGTCATTAGAACTTCCAGTTTTCTTCCCAAAGTACTCAAACAAAGCGGAATACATCTTCCACACATTGGATGTTCACAGGCAATTGCGCTTTTATTTAGACAGGACCCAACAAACACGGAAAACAGATCAATTGTTTGTGTCCCTTTCAGATAATAAATTGGGCAAAGCCGTCACAAAGGTCACTATTGCCAAATGGATCAGGGACTGTATTAGTCAGGCTTATTCCTCTTCTAATAAAGAGCTTACAACCTCTGTCAAAGCTCACTCTACAAGAGCTATGGCTACTTCAATAGCATTCCATTCTAAGCTTGCCATTAGTGACATTTGTGCTGCGGCTACGTGGTCCTCCCCGCACACCTTCATTTCCCACTACAAATTGGATGTGGCATCTCGGAGGTGATCTTCATTTGGTTCCACAGTTCTCGGGAGTGTTTTCCAGTGAGCCACCCAGGAATCAGGTGCTAGGGACGCTGTCCCATCAGTACAGAATGTAGGCGAGATAGGATCACATAACATCTTTTAGTTATGTACTTACCATAACTTTAGATGTTTGGGATCCATCTCGCCTACATTCCTAATAACCCACCCTCCTTCCCCCTGCCTTGGAGATCAGAAGAGACCGGACGGTCTGAATACTATCGTTTCATCTTGAAACATCTGGCAATGTTATATAAACAGCTATGTGTGTGTGCATGAGTGCGGACAAACAAGATCTGGGGAAGTAGTGGTGGTGCATCCTGGGATATAGAATAGCTCAGCCAATAAGAGACTTCGCTCTATAGCATAGCGTGCCGAGTCGGAGCCGAGGATCGGCTCCGAACCCATCAGTACAGAATGTAGGCGAGATGGATCCCAAACATCTAAAGTTATGGTAAGTACATAACTAAACGTTTTTCAGTCTAGGGCTTCCATGGATGATATTTGTGCAGCAGCAACTTTGGCTACCCCTCATATCTTTATTACTCATTACAAAATGGATATGGTCTCCATGGGAAAAGGCTCTTTTGGGTCCATGGTGCTCAGGAATATCCTTCCTTGAATCCTCCCAAAGTGCTAGGTAGCTGGGGCTCTGTCTCATTTGTTGAGGATAAAATGAAAACTGACAACACTACATAAAGCAGTTATGTACTCACCATAACGTTCCATATGTGTTGTCCATTTTCATTTATCCTGGACTTCCCTCCCTCCTTCCTCCTGCCCTTCAAAGCTTTTGTTGGAACATACAATGACTTTTTTGCCACTAGTGTTACTTCTATATGATTCCAGATATGGACTCTATGAAGGCTGTTGGGTTACTGTATACTTTGTCTGTGTTTCTGGAATCTCAAGCTGGAGTTACCAGTTGTCTAGTGGTTAGGTTCATCAGTTCTCTCCGCACGCCTCATGAATGGTCCCTCAATCCAACAGTGGCCAGCCAGATCTTTAATCATTGGGGCATTGCTTGATGCTCTTTGCCTCTCTCCAGAATGCCAAATGCAGCCATTTTTTTGCCTTGCTCCCCCCTCTCAATAACATTATGGGAGGGAAAGGGTCTGAAGGGGCTCAAGGCTGGAGCACTGATGTTACAAGATCAGGTCTAACAAGCAGCTCTGAGGTCCAGTATGCCATATCAGATGGACATGAATGAAAGGATCTGTTAGTGTTCACTATATTGATCACTGCTGCAGTAGCCTTAACTGTACGAGTTATGTCCTGCCAAGGATATAATATTTGGCCAGCTTCCAAAACTTCAAGGCACTTTCCACATGTTCAGACCATTAGTTAGCTTGAGCTGTGCAAACTAAAAGACATGTTTGGGTGCCAAGCCCTTCAGTGCATTTCTGTCATTGCAGAATACACTCCTTTATGGGATTTCAAGAATTGATGGTCGGCTTGTACTGTTTCTTTGCTAGGCAGATAAGTTATCTTTCGGGAAAACCTTCCACGGTATAAAAAATTGTTGATCTGATATTATCTTTTTCATTCTTACTCAACAAATGGGACTTGGCCACATACTTTAGACTTTGGATCCAGCTCTCATACACCTCCCTCTACCCATACTGCCTTACATTCCAAGCACCTTAGATCTTGTTTACCACCATTAAGCACAGATTTGGGATCCTTCTATCACAGCATTCATTTATAGTTTATATATTTGTACGTGAAAATGTTTAACTACCTTTATCTAAATTATTCCTCTTTTCTTTAATATTAACCCCCCCCCCTTAGTTTTCAGATTTTCTGTGTCAGGCTCCTACTATTTTTATAGTAACGTCTCAAACATACCATTGTTGGTATTTTCTATTTCTTCTTCCATTCGTCTATTACTCCTACCCTATTAAACATGGCATTTCTTTTTTACCATTGGAGGTATTTTCTCTTTAAATTAAAAAAAAAATCTGTCCGTACTTTAACTACCTTTTTCTCTGGGGATTGTTAGTGTCGTGGCTGACAAGCTGACAGGTTTCAAGAAATGCACTTCTTGTGGGCAAAAAATCCATAACTCAGATGCCCACAATGAGTGTTTTTGTTGCTTAGGAGTAGCTCATTTAAACACAAACTGTTCAATTTGTGCAGGTTTTGATTGAAGAGCTATAGCTGACAGGTGAAGTCAGCTTATTCTTAACGATTTGCTTCCTCCCTCATCTTCGTCTTCAAGGGGATCAAACCCCCACTAAGTCTTCAAAAGCTCCATCTGAGCACAGGAAGCATTTGCCTCTGAAAGTCTAAGATTTCCTCAGAGCCAACTTCAAAAGTTCCAAAATTATCAGATCCAAAATTGTCTGACCTGAAAAGACAGACTGTAGACCCAAAGCCTTTGGATACTCAGCCCTCGGATCTTATTGTTATCTCAGCCAGTCCTACCACTCAAATTATAGATATTAAATCTTCGGATCCTATGCCTATCATGCCTTACATGCCAAGGACTCACTCACCTGAGTTTCTGATAAATCCTATCTCTCCTTGGCTCCATTCTCCCTTTATACAGACATCTAAAAAGCACTCCAGACCTCAGTCAACTACTTCATCCATCAGGTCCTCCAGGAGTCTTTCTGAAGCGGACATGGATAGGATGTTGCAAAAATTCCTCAGAGCTCAGATCCAGATGGGGGTTATTTCAGCTCCATCCTCTGTTGGATCCGTGAGTCTTCCTGCCACTACTCACACCATTTTATCTCCTTCTGTGATCTGTCCTTCAATTCAAAGCCCCAGGATCTGACTGCTGTGAGTATTCCGCAGTCATATTCCAAAATAATTACTTCTTTGACTCCAAAGGTGTCCCTGACGAATTCTGTTCCTATGCCTTTGGCTAGGACACGTCCTAGAGCTGAAGTATTAGCATCAGATCCAGTGGGCCAGGGTCTACTCCAATAATGATATATCCATCTCTGGCTCTTGGAGCCTCAGTACTGGATAGTGCAGGTCCAGTTCTCTCCTCAGTTCATAGATCAGGTTGGAGATATGATCTGCCTGTATTGAAACATTCAGCTCTGGTGTGGTTGACCACAGCTTCTCCAGGTCCACCATCCTTCAGTGTTTTGGAAAGGGTCTTTTCTCTTTCTAGAGGTCTGGTCTCTTATCCTCCCTTGGGTCATACCCCTATTCTGTCTTTGGTTCCGAGTTCTGATTCCATCAGACCTATTCCACAGGGGCAGCCAGTTCCACCTAGCTTCCAGTCAGTTCCCATGGAAGAAACTTCCCCACACTTCTGGCACCTTCCCAGGACATCCCCTGAGGAGGTCCACCAGAAGAGAACATGCAAGATGAAACACATAGAATCTCCTTTGGAATCTCTCACTGAAGATACTGATTTTAAGGAAGGAGAAGGATCCCCCAGATCACCACCTGATGATGTCTCATTTGGAGACATTTTGGAGATCCTTAAACAAAAAGGTAGCTGTTCCTTCAACAGTCCTTCTGAAGAGGAGTCAGTATTTCTGGAGGCTTTTGGTGCTGGTCTGTCTATGTCTTGCATGACTCCCCTGGCTGATGAACTCATCAACCTTGTCTCTCGCCAGGCATGGAAGGAGCTGGATTCCATTGAACCAATCCTATGTCACCTGGACAGGTTTTTAGCTCTGCCAAAGGATAAACCCCACTGGAACAAATGAGTCCCTGTCAATGCAGTGGTTGTGGCAACAGCTACCAAAAAGGAGCTAGTAGAGCAGGGCTCCTCTGTCCAGCTGGACAAATTCAGAAAGCATGTATTTGCTTCAGCAACCTTCACCCTGAGGTCCCTGAACTACCTGATGCCCTTTACAAGGCTAACAAGAGATTTGACAAAAGAACTATCAAATTCTGTCTCTGAGTGCATATCTGCAGAGAATTTCAGAAGATCATCTTCTCAGCTGGCCACTCTTGTCAATTTCGAGTGCATCCATGAGGTTAATCTCTCATGCAGCAAAAGGTGCCTCATGGGTGACTGGTTCAGGCATTACTATAAGGAGACACTCCTGGATACAGTTATGTGACGTTGCGAAGCCTTTCAAATCTTCTTTCATCAATGCTTCCTTTGATGGAACTTACTTATTTTGCATGTCTGTGAAAGAAATGCTTACCCACAGTGAACAAGAAGATAAGACCCTGTCTGCTATAATAATTACATTTTCTACCCCTCAAACTTTTTCAAGGAGTCAGAGAGATGGCAAGAAAATGTGGTACCACAAATCCCAGGGACCTTAACAGGACTCACGTGGATACAACTCCTTCAGAGGCAGAGGAGAGAGTTCTAATGGAACACGCCACCTTAGATGCACAGGTGGCTTGCAAAATCACGGTTTCTGAGATTCCTTTCTGGATAGGCCTTTTCACTGCTCCTGAAGTGTTGCTTGTCCGCCCACTGCTGGAGGCAGCTGGGGAATGATTGTCCTTGCACCCAAGCGTGGGCAGCTATAACAAAAGATACTTTGGTGCTAAGAATAATATCCAGAGATTATTTCTTATTCTTTTCCCAGACTCCAGTTTATAAAAGAAAGAAGCTCCCTGACGTTCCACACAGTCAGAGGGAAGCTGCCGCACAAGAAATTCAAAAGCTGCTAGACAAAAGAGTCATCCAGGAGGTCCTACCAGATCAAACATGATTTGGAACTTTCTGACATTTCTTTTAATGCCAAAAAAGACAGGAGACCTTAGACCAACTCTGGATTTAAGCAAATTAAATCAATTTTTGAAGAAGTCAAAGTTCCAAATGGTCATGGTTCAGTCCATTCTGCAGTTTCTTTGAAAGGAAAATTGGATGTGCTCCATAGATCTCCAGGACACATACTATCACATCAAAATAAACAGGGTCTCCTGGAGGCCCTTTGGGCTGTGAGCCAGTCACTACCAATTCAGAGCCCTGCTTCACAGCTGCTGGGGTGTTTACCAAGTGTATGGCAGTGGTGGCAGCTCATATAAGACTAAAAGGTTTCCGAGTCTTTCCATATGTAGACGACTGACTTCTCACCACCCCAACCATGCATCTCCTGCAACAGTCCAGAGACTATTTGCTCCAGATTTGTCACTCACTAGTATACAAGTCATTTTTGCCAAATCAAATCTGACATCAGTATAGAGCTTGGAGTTTATTGTTGCATATCTGAACACAACAACTCAGAGACTGCTTTCTTACCTTCTCACCACATAGACACACTCAGGTCTCAGGTTCCTCTAATTCTATCTCATCCTACTCCTCCTGTCAGGTGAATTTTTCAAGATTTAGGTTCCATGCCAGCAGCAATAGTTCTACTCCCTTTAGCATGATACTTTATGCATGTTCTTCAGTGGATTCTAGCTGTTCAATGTTCATTTATTTGAAAATGTGTGAATGTATAAATTTCCTCAGTCTTTTAAGTTTTTATACATGCTTCCCAAGTTTGTCCCAGCAACTATAGTTTATTTTATCCTACTGCTGATAAACATGTGGTTAATTTCAATCCTAAATTGTGTGACATGTTTGCGAATATTATTGATAGGTATTGGGGAAAAGAGTGTTTCTGCAAATTTGTTTTTCAAAATTTTGAACTTTTAGGCTCATGTGTTAATGTTTTTTCTGAGTAACTGTGAAAGTATGAGAAATGCTTTTTGATCAGTTTCTTTTAGTGAGGAAAAATCTATTTTAAATAATGTAATTTCTTCCACTGTACAAGTCACTACTCACTGTTTACCGAGTGTAGGTGTGTGACTTGGTTGATACTTCTTCCAGGGCTATGGCCACTGATATGATTTTGAGGAGGATTGCCTTGCTGCATTCTCAGAATCTCCCAGATGATATGAAAAATAACGTTTTAAATTATCCTTTGGATAGAGATTAAGTTTTTGGTTTCTTCTCTGCAAAGGTTATTAAAAAGTGTGATTAAAGGGATAAGTTGATACAGGGAGTGTCTTAAGATTTTTCAGCCTCCCTTTTCTAAATTTTCTAAGGGATTCCTTAACCCCTCAATTGGCAAATAAATAAATAAATAAACAGTCTCAACAAAATGCTAGTAAACAGATGTTTAAGAGGATGTGTGTGTGTGGGGGGGGGGGCAAGGACAGTAAAACAATTCAGAATATCTATTTAAGGGACTTTGTCCCCACTCCCCATCATTATCTGGACAAGTCCCTTTTTCCTTCCAGAAAGTCAGAATCTCCACTTTTCTCTTTGGTAACAGAGAGTTTCAGACAAATAGGTTTTGATGATCATTGATTGAGGTTGCAGATGGCAGTGCGAGAAATCCCTGATTTTCATTGGGCAATTCCTCATCCAACAGACCAGACGTTGTTTATTTCCCCATGTAATTCAACAAATGCTATATAAGGGACTGTTAGAACCTGTTCCACCTTCCCAGGTTGAAAAGGGTTTTTATTAAAGTTTGGTTTTAGTGACAAAGAATGAAAATGCTTGGAGATCAGTTCTGGATCTTTCTTTACTAATCCTGTTTGTGATATGGCCCTAGTTCAAAATTATGTAAATTCGCAACCTGTTAGCTCTTCTTGCTCATCATAGCTCTCAATTTCTTAGTGAAAGAAATCTGGACAAAGCCTAAACTAATGGGGGTCAAAGGCCAAAAATAGGAACATATTTTTCATATTGTTCTTATAAACTTAGAAAGTTGCTGGAATAAATGAATGTATGTTAGAATGCATTTTCTGAAGGAGATGAAGACTGAAACTCAGATGTATGTCATAATTTTTGGTGATTTCAGTCATTAGTCATTTGCCATTCAAACTATACATTTTATTTGGAAAAGACCAAAAATATGAGGCAGACATCTGGACATTGAGAAGTATGTTGCTAATAATCACATGCCTATTTATTCAGACTTCAGGCATTTCTTAAGATTTTATATGCCTGGATCACATTGAGTTCTCTGCCTTACCCTTTGAACTCTCCACTGCAACAAGTAATTGCTTCAGTAATAGCTCATTGCAGGCTTCAGGGTATCTATATTTTTCTATATTTATATGACTTGGTTATATTTACAATTTGCAGAGTCTATTTCCAAGTGTCATTTGGATGAGAGATCTCTTATACAATCTGGGATTCTTAGAGAACATTCAGAAGTCTTTTTTGCCTCCTTCACGCATGATTGTATTTCCAGGCTATCAGCTAGACACCTTAGTTCAAAGAGCTTTTCTTCCAAAGACAAAGATTTATACCTAAGTATATTTCAAGGATTTACACTTAGACTTGGTCACTAAGAGGGAATATCTCAGAATTTTGGGTCTTGTGGCATCTGTAATTCTCATGATAAGCCTGGCAACACTCCACATGAGAAAGATACAAGGGTATATGAAGTCTCTTTGGTCCCAGCACCAACATCCTTTGTCTTTTCAAATCCCAGTGCTGGGGGTTGTCAGAAGAGAAATCAGTTGGTAGAAACAGCAATTTCCCTAAATCCAGGTCTCCTCCTTCTCCCTCCCTGCTCCAAAATAAACAGTCACCACAGACTCCTCAGACTTAGCTTGGAGAGCAGTTTCAGGAGAAATAAAGGTGCAAGGTGTGTGGAACTGCAAGAACGGATGCAAGCATGGACTTCCAAGATGACTGCGTATTGAGTATCAGCTTAATTGTAGCTCTCCCAGTGTGAAATAGAGGACCTGGAAAAAAATCGCCTACAAAAAAAATGAGAAAGAAACACTGGCTGGGGAAAGTTCTGCAGCTGTTTAGTAAAAAGCAATGCAATCTCCAAACAATGAATTCCAGTAACCTACAAGAAGATGTAAGACAGCTGCACACAGACCTGGTTAAAATAATAAAAATACTGATATAGCATATCAACACAAACAACAAAAGACTGGAAAAATAGAAGAAGCTTTAAACTGATATTCAGATGAGGTGATAAAGCTGCAAAAATCAGAGACCAAAATGAAGAAAAGGCTGGCTGAATATGAGACTGCTCAGGAAGAGATGTTTGAAAAAATAATAGAATTAGAGGGCACAGCACATAGGGAAAACCTGCAATTTTCAGCTATACCAGAGAAGTTGGAAGGAACAGACTGCATTAATTTTATGAAAGCACAAATAAGCAGCTGGACTGGTATTCCACAGTAGGAATTGTTAATTGAAAGGGCACATCACGTGTATGCTCCAAGCCTGGCTATGAGAAAGCAACCTAGACCTTTAACAGTAAAGATGCAATCCTACCAGCAGAAGGAGTTGATGCTGACAAAACTGTGGCAGAAGGACAAACTACTAAAAGTGGGAGACAGCAGAGTATTTGTGGAGAGTGATTACTCATTGTCTATCAGGCAGAAGAGGAGCACATTTATTCCACTATTCAGGGAGTGTCAAGACCAGGTGTGAAATTCAAACTGCTGTACCCAGCTGAGTTCAAGGTATTCTTTCCTGGAGGAACAAAATCATTTTTTGATGACGTACATGCTAAGGAGGAAATACAAAAGTTTGTCCAACAAAAAGTGAGCTGTGAAACAGAGATTCTACATATTGTTGTTCTGGTAATAAAGACCACAGAGAGACTGTACATGTGAAACATTTTCCAGTGTTTCAACGGAAAATATTGGAGTGAAGGAGGGGAGCATGAGAGTTGACTAGAAGAATCAAAAGTATGTTGGGAATGAAGCAGAGACAGGATTTGGGATATGGGGATGAACAATAATAAAAGTAACAATGTGGGATTACATTGCAATAATTATATTGTGAGATGTGACAGACAAGAAAATATAGAAATATTGGACTTTTTTCAGAATTTGCTGGACTTTTGCGGAACTCTAAAGCTTTTGCCGTACTTCCTGTCATTAATGTTCAAAAAATACTTTGGGAAGGGGAAGATAAGGGACAAAGTTAACAAGTATAGCATTTTTTCTTAATAGTACTATTTTTGTGGTGTATGGTTTTCTTTTCATGCTATAAATTGAAGTTTTCTTAATTGTTTCAAATGTAATGGGAATTGTAAACAGGTACTGCTGTTCTTTTTTTTTCCTTTCTCCCTTTATCTCTCTTTTTTTTTGTTCAGTTTTGAGAACTGTAGGCAATGCTATGAAAAAAATCCTGGCTAAAAGAGTATGACAAAAGAAAAATTAATGTGCTTTTTCTCATTCTTGTATGGGGAATAACTGTATTAAGGACGTTAGATTGATTTACTAACAAGTTTTAAGAGAAAGCAAGTAAATGAAAAAGACTATTGAATATTATGAGGCTTTTTTTTCTAGCAACTGAATGTATGCTGAGTAGCAATTCTCTATCTGGTTACTAATGTTTCCATGGAAACAATCTGATAAAGAGAAATTGGCTGTCTGGTTCTCATGTCTGCATGGAGACAATCTGATAAAGAGAATTTGGATACTATATTGTGGTGGGTGATTGGCTGGAAAAAAAAGAAAAGAGAAAATGGCTAGGAGACAGTGTTCTCTGAAAACATTCAGGGGTTTTCCCAGCTGGTAGAGCTAGAAAGATAAAACAGGACATAACCAATTAGCACTTAGTAGAAGCACAGGCTGCACCATAGGTCTTAGCTGTCAGTTTGGGACATTTGTTCCTATTAGAAGGGTAAACCTTCAATACGTGAAGGTGTACATAGTTTTGTGTGTTAGTGTTAGGTTAATAAATTTTAGGGGGTATTAAGGGTGTGTTTCTTTTTTGTTTGAGGGCTTTCAATAAAACAAAACATTTTGTAAGATGTGACATAGGCTGAAATGGATATGACAAGAAACAACTGTATAACAGTTCAACCTGCCAAACAATATATCTATGTAACACAAAAGCTGGAACTAAACAATTAACAAAAAGGGTGTTATACATAACATGGGGGTATAATACCTTTTTTAATATAGTGATGCTTTCTGTAATGTCTTCAAGTGTCAACGATTTCACAGATAAATACAAAAAAGAAAGAATAGTGAACTATATTAAAAAATGCACATTGCAAATAGCTATGTAACAGGAGACACACTTGAAAAGACCTCAACGTGCAAATTTGATAAAGAAAAGTTTTCAGGATAGTTATTCAGTGGAATACCTGGGACAAAGAAAAAGAGGAGTACTTATATTAATTGCAAGAGGAGCTCCAGTAGAAGAGGATAAAAATATAATAATGGCTGATTTTTAATGCTAAGGGGCTACTGGCAATGGAGGAGGATTACACTGCCATGTATTTATATTCCACATAAAACTGGTATTATGGAGTTTAAAAAAATTTTGCGAGAAATAATCAGTTTTCAGCAAACAATATTACTTATAGGTGGGGGTGGAATTTAATTTGCAGCAGTGAAGATGTGTCTGGAGGGCCCAAAATGGAAAATGTAACAAAGGAGGGTAGATTTTTAAGACATTTATGAAAATATTTGCCATAGAAGATATGAATTCAGTAATAGGAGTTCAGAGTGAATTTACATATTATTTCCCAAGATGTAAAAACTGGGCTAGGCTAGACAGAGTTTACATTTCACAAGAACATGTGCATTTAATCGAAGGTCTTGATATGCACCCAATAACTATTTCAGATCTTGCACCAATAACTAAAATAAAAGCACAGGGTAATGAAGTGAAATAAAACATTGGTGCTTTCCTACCTTCCTGTTGAAAAGAGAGGAATTTCAGGAATGGGTAGTAGAGATTATTCAGGAGCTATTAGAGAGGATAGAAATTTCTTCGGAAAATATAGCTATGAAGTGGGATACAGTTAAGGTGGAGTTGAAAAATAGGGTGTAAATAAATGAAAGGGAGCTATGGTTAAGAAGTAACAATAATTATTTAGATGGAATGACAAATGTTAAAGTATTGCAGAATGGGGGAATCTCAAAGAACAAGAAGAGGATTAACTGCAGAATGCTATGCAGAAAATAAGGGATTACCTTGATAATTTGCATGAGTTTAGAAAGATTATTGTGAAGCAACTGTTTCTGATAATAACACTAGAACACAAAAACTTTTACCACATTGACTCAGGCTACAGAAATTAGAAAGGGCTATCGCCAAACTTGGGGAACCTACAACAAGGAAGGTAACAAGAGATCCTGTAGAGGTATTACATATATTTCGGAAATTCTATGAAAGTCTGCATAAAGCAGAGAAATTTGGAAATCAAGAAAAGATACAAATGGAAATGTTTATGGAAGAATTAAATATGCCAAGGTTAGAGGTAGACAAGGCTTAATTACTAACGGTTAGGATAGAAGATGAGATAAAAATTGTGATGTATAACCAATCTACAGGAATAGATGGTATTCCCATGGAAGTTTGGAAGCTAGGAGGGAAAAATGGATAAAGATCAGAACATTTTTAATAGTATTTAAGAGGAGGAGAAGGGGCTCCTATGAGTTCAATGAAAACGCATTATGTCGAATGCATTTTCGTCGACATATGTAGAGCGAACAGACAAAACAGCGAAGCGGCTGTTGAGCAAAATTTTTCCCTGGGAAAGAAGTCGTTTAACCACTTTTTTGTTTTGCCGTGTTCTGTGGTCTCTTGTCCGGTATAGCTCCCGAGCGTGATTGTGCAACAGTTACTGACCTTAGGGTTAGGGTGCAGGGTAAGGTAAGTGCATATGTATGAAAGTGTTTACTGTTTTATATTTTATGTTAAATGTATGGTTGAGTTATGTGTGTGTGTTTTCAGTTGTTTACTTTTGTTTTTGGGGAGGGTAGAGTTAGGGTTAAGGTAAGTGTGTATGTGTTTGGAGCTGTTTTCCTAAATGTGCGAGAGTTACTGACCTTAGGGTTAGGGTGCAGGTTAAGGTAAGTGCATATGGTTTAAAATGTTTATTGTTTTTTTTCGTTAAATGTATGTTTGGGTTATGTGCATATGTGTATTTAGTTGTTTACTGGTTTTGGGGGGGGTATAATTAGGATTGGGTATGTGTGTATGTGTTTGGAAGTGTGTAATGTGTTTTTTTTTTTTTGCTGGGGTTGGAACAGCAATTTCTTTCCCTAGGAAAGAAATTGCTGTTCTTCAGATTTGACATTTTCAGCTTTTGCTGAAAATGTGTCGATGTAATATCGTTCGCTGTTTTAAGCGTTCAATGTTGGAATATAGACCCAGGAGAAGTACCAACATCCTGGAAGAAAGCAGCGGTAGTTGCAATACCTAAAGATGGTAAAGATCCATTAGATCCAGCTTCATACATGCCCATTTCAATACTAAACTATGATTATAAAATATGTCCATAATGGCTAAAAGAATGGCAAAAGCAATGCCAGAATTGATAAATATGGATCAATGTCGTTTTGTGGAGGGGAGGCAAACATTTGGCAACATTAA
Organism: Protopterus annectens; assembly: GCF_019279795.1. Lineage (NCBI taxonomy): Eukaryota > Metazoa > Chordata > Ceratodontiformes > Protopteridae > Protopterus > Protopterus annectens. Next base: position 1,469,502,056 of record NC_056744.1, on the reverse strand, counting down.
CAGAACATTGATAATCCAGAGGGAAGTATAATGTAAGAAAATACCATTGTTGTTGGTGGGTTTTGATGCAGAGAAAGCATTTGACAGAGTAAGCTGGGTGTTTATGAGAAGGGCAATCTAAGCATATGAATTTCTGGAAAAAATTATAAGGTTGATTAGGAGGATATATGAGGGATCGGAGGCAAAAATTAAAATGGGTGGGTTCCTGTCTGATAGTTTCTGCTTGAGCAGAGAAACTAGGCAGAGGTGTCCTCTTTGCCCTTTGTTGTTTGCATTAAATTTGCAGCTTGACACTTGCAGCTATTTCGTCCTCCTCGGCGTAAGACACTCCCACAATAACCAAACCTTCTTCTCTAACTCCCTGCTGGATCTTATTGCCCTACTGCTAACACGCGGTTAATTCCTTCCTACGGACTTTACACTAAGAATCGCGGCTACCATTATTACAAGGACATACTGGGCTGAAAGTGCCTCAGAACCTTATTAACCAAACCTTCTTCTCTACCTCCCTGCTGGATACCATTGCCCTACTGCTAGCATGTGGTTAATTCCTTCCTACGAACTTTGCACCAAGAACCGCTGCTACCATTATTACAAGGACATACTGGGCTGAAAGTGCCTCAGAACCTTATTAACCAAACCTTTTTCTCTGCCTCCCTGCTGGATACCATTGCCCTACTGCTAACATGTAGTTAATTCCTTGCTATGAACTTTACACCAAGAACCGTGGTGACCATTATTACAAGGACATACTGGGCTGAAAGTGCTTCAGAACCTTATTAACCAAACCTTCTTCTCTACCTCCCTGCTGGATACCATTGCCCTACTGCTAACACGCAGTTAATTCCTTCCTACGGACTTTACACCAAGAACTGCGGCTACCATTATTACAAGGACATACTGGGCTGAAAGTGCCTCAAAACCTTATGTACGTGCATTTTGACTAATAACCAAATCTTCTTCTCTACCTCCATGCTGGATACCATTGCCCTACTGCTAACACACGGTTAATTCATTCCTACAGACTTTACACCAAGAACCGCAGCTACCATTGTTACAAGGATGTACTGGGCTGAAAGTGCCTCAGAACCTTATGTACGTCCGTTTTGACTAAGTAAGAAAAAGTCCATAGTTTTACTGTTATTTTTTACTATTTCTGCTGAGCTGCCTGTTTATATTTGGCCTGTACTAAGGAAGCGCTTTACCAAGAGGGACAGCTGCTCAGTTATCTAATAGAACCCCATTTAGCACTCTGTACTCAGCTCTGCCATAAAAAGTACTTCATCTGCTTGAATTTGGTCAAATCTAGCAAATAGGCCGTGGAAAACGGGGTACCTACCTGATTCTCCACCAACGCAGATTATTTGTGTTTTTTGTTACCTGATTGTTTTCCAGCCCACAACCCTTGCTAAGAACAACTAATAGGGTCTCTCAGACCAGCACTAATGGCCACTAAATTGCCTACTGGCTGCTAAGCCCTCCCCTCCACAACAACAGCCAATACAATCCTCACCAGAAGTTATTAGTTACGTAGGCACCATTTTTAAAACACACTTGCAGCTATTTCATCCTCCTACGCGTAAGACGGTCCCACAAGTAAGGGCTCTGATGTATATTAACCTAGATTGGGCCTGATAAATGAATTTAATGTTTCTTGCTGCTGAAATACTGTAGGTAGTTATTTTGCCATATGCTAGTTACGTTATTGATGAAACGGCTGTATTCTACTGCCAGGAATTAATATGTTTGTACAGCTGTTAGCATTTGTATAGTACTGCTGCTGAGCAGCCTAACCAATAGCCGTATTTAAGTTATTGACGAAATGGCTTGTATACTGCTCCCAGGGATAAATGTGTTAGTAAAGCTGTTAGCAATTTTGTAGTACTGCTGCTGTACAGCCTTAACTAATAGCCATATTCAATATAACTCTATTTCAATACTGTATAGCCATCACCAATGTGAAATATAAGCTTAGACTTACAGCATTTGAGCTCGGATAAGCGTAGACTAGCTAGTTCTCATGATAACTGTGCTTGACAATTGTTGCTAAGGTTTGCATGCATTCTATGTATCTAAATATTCAGTTAGGCGACTACACTGTATAAATAATTTCCAGCTAGTTAATGGGGCTCACCAATGGATTTAGTGACTACTGCCTATAGTTTAAATCGTGTAGGTGAAGTGTTTTAGTTCTATGATTAATGCATACTGCTTTACGGCTCAAAGAACCTGTTTAACTTGCTTTAGAGTTAGTAAGGGGTGTACGTACTTACCGCACATGTTGACTGTAACACTTCTCTCCTCTTTCAGTAACCAAACCTTCTTCTCTACCTCCCTGCTGGATACCATTGCCCTACTGCTAACACGCGGTTAATTCCTTCCTACAGACTTTACACCAAGAACTGCAGCTACCATTATTACAAGGACATACTGGGCTGAAAGTGCCTCAGAACCTTATGTACGTGCTTTTTGACCAAGTAAGAAAAAGCCCATAGTTTTACTGTTATTTTTAACTATTTCTGCTGACCTGCCTGTTTATATTTGGCCTGTACTAGGGAAGTGCCTTGCCAAGAGGGACAGCTGCTTAGTTATCTAATACAACCCCATTTAGCACTCTGTGCTCAGCTCTGCCATAAAAAGTACTTGATCTGCTTGAATATGGTCAACTCTAGCAAATACTCCATGGAAATGGGAAATGGGAAATAGGAAATACACCCCAGGGATCACTTCTGTGGCTCTGCTCAACAGGGGGACAGGAAAATAACTTTTTTGGGTGGCATAAGCCAGGGAACCTTGTTGGCTAGGCTTACTTAGCCCCTTGGGCCAATAGCCTAGTACCTACCTATGAATCTATGAAAACAGGGTACCTACCTGATTCTCCACCAATGCAGATTATTTGTGTTTTTTTGTTACCTGATTGTTTTCCAGCCCACAACCCTTGCTAAGAACAACTAATAGTGTCTCTGCCCACTTCACTCCCCACCCTGCCCCCAATTTCCACCTGCCCCCAGTGGTCCTACATTTATTACAACCATAAACCCCTCCTGTCATTCTAACAACCAACCACATCACTACTCCCAACTCTAACTCCACCACCATCCCTCTACTATCCCTCCACTTCTGCTAACATGGTTCAGCATACCATACTTATACTCATTGCATGCACTCTCCTTACATACCTTACATCTTACCAAAACTCCATTATTCTCCCACTCAACCACTTTCAATGTACTACTATTCACACCACCATTCATGACTCACCCTCATACTGCTCCTCTTCCACCAACACAAGAACCGTCTCAATGCACCCACCATGTATTCTATCAACTACATTACTCAAACTAAAGTTATCCGTAAAACTTAACAAACTAATCTCCCCACAGAATCTATCACCTACTGTGCCCAAACAAAATGTTTCCCTAAAATACAAACTACTTCACAAATTGATAAAACTAATCTCGTCAGGCATATCAAAACTAGACCTCAGTGGAAACATCCACCCCAACCCTGGCCCCTCCATCTCCAACTCCACTCCTAATAATTAGTCTAATAACCACAACTTCTCCCAAATTACAGCCAATAGAAAGCCAAATGACTTTCTTCTGCTAAGCCTGAATATCAGAAGTAGAACCAACAAAGTCCACAAACTCCATGCCAACATAAACTTGTACTCCCCAGATGTTATCATCCTGACAGAAACCTGGCTAAAACCTCACATTAACAGTGAGAACATCCTTCCTACTGGTTACAACATACTAAGAGTAGACTGGTTAAACAAGAAAGGGGGTGGTATAGCTCTAAAGTTTAAACAGCATCTAAACATTCAGATCCTAAACATATCAGCACCACAAATTGGTAATGAAGAAATAATTTATACCAACCTCAAAATAAACCAAAATAAAATCATTAACATAACAGGATGCTACTTCCCACCTGGCCATAATATCCCTCCACTAGAAAACCTCCTCAGTTGAGTTACCCACCATCTTCCCCAAGAGACCATCATTTTAGGTGATTTCAATATTGACTGGCAATCCTGTTTTGGCAGCCATCCAACCCATCGTCTAAACCTTCATGTTTTCACCCAACTAATCCAGTCACCTACCAGAATAAATAAAAACTACAACAGACATACTACTCTGGATTGGATACTAGTCAGTAAGATCCCTAGTCATATATAGCAGGTTACCTATCGGATAGCCTCGGTGATCATTCTCCAACATTCCTACTCAAAAAACACCTATACCAAGCTAAACCTATCATCTGTCGGCAAATACATAGTAAACTAAACTTTAACCCACTCGCATTCTTCTCATCCCTCAAAGACTGTAACTGGAATCCACTAAAGTACCTCAGCCTAGATGACGCAGTTTACCTTTTCAGTACTAACTTCCTAGGCATCCTAAATAACCACACCCCCATAAGACTTACCAGAACCAAAGCCCAATCCTCCCCATGGCTACCGAAAACCACTAGGTCAGTAATGAAAAGCAGAGATAAAGCCTGGGATCTCTGGCACAACACCAAAACCCCCTCAGCTAGACAGGAATTCCTAGAACTATGCAATAGAGTCTAAAAGCTAATAAAGCAGGACAAAATCCAATACTACCAGTCTGCCCTTAACTCCTCCCAACACAATCCCAAGCAATTCTGGTCCTCCATAAACTCCATCCTCCACCCAGGTAAAGTCAGTACCCCTCCACCTAACACTCTCCACTCCTCAGAAAATATTGCTATCTCATTCAATAAACACTTCACACAAACAGTACTATCACTAGCTAGACAACACAACCCCCCTCCACCCACACCTTCACCTAGTAATCTCCCCACTGTCTTCTCTTTTTCTCCTATTCCTACCTCCAACATAAAAAACTGTTCACTAAACTTAAACCCACTAAACTAGCAGCAGACAACCTCCCAAGTGAATACCTACAAATTGCAGCTGACACCCTAGCCTACCCAGTTTCAATCTTGAGTAACCGATCTCTATTAGAATGCTACGTCCCTACACTATGGAAAATGTCACACATTATTCCCCTCCACAAAGGTGGCCCCACCACAGAACTCACCAGTTACTGGTCCATAGCAATTCTCTCACCACTCTCCAAAATACTAGAGAGATGCATTCACTCTTAAGTCTTAGACTACGTCCTTACTAACAACCTCCTTTCTAACACTCAACATGGCTTCCGGCCAAACCATGGCACTAACACTGCCTTACTCTCTTTTGCTAACACTATCCTTCAGCATAAAAACAATGGTTATCTCTCCTCTGCAACTTTCCTAGACCTATCTAAAGCATTTGACATGGTCCCACACAAACAACTCATCTCTGTTCTTAATAACCTATCTTTCTCTCAATCAGTCACCAACTGGTTTCAGGGCTACCTGACTGACCGCCAGCAATCCGTTGTATGGCAGAATGGCATATCTCCTCAACTACCTGTCTCTATTGGTGTTCCCCAAGGATCCATCCTTGGACCCTTACTCTTCTCCATTTTCACCAATAATCTAGTCACTGCCACCCAACATGGCTCACTCATACAATATGCAGATGACTCAACCATCATCTGCTCAGCCAGTCCCTACCTGAACTGCAAAAGGTCAAACAGGATGCCTTTTCCTCTGTTGAAACTTGGTTATCTGATGCCCATTTATTACTCAATCCAAACAAAACTAAGCTCCTCATCTTCCAACCTACCAAACATACTGAAAACCTACTCTTACTTTAATATCACAACAAAAGACAACACCACTATCCACCCAACAGATCACACCAAATTGCTAGGAGTTGAAATAGACAGTAATCTCAAATTCAACATTCGCATATCCATGACCATAAATAGTCCACAAGAAACTAGGAGCCTTATACAGAAATAAGCAATTCCTCACCAAAGCAGCCAGGATTTCAGTTGCAAATTCGCACCTTATCTCCACCCTTCTTTACGCCTCTCCAGTATATACCAACCTAAGGCAAAGCGATCTAAATAAACTCGAGACCTGCTACAACAAAATTGCCAAGTTCACCACCGGGGCATCCTACCGTAGCCACCACTGTCTCTCACTTGCTGAACTTGGCTGGCTAGAACTCCCTCACCTCCTTCAATAGTATCAACGCTCACTCGCCCACAAACTAGTAAACCATCCTCTAAAAGTCCCATCCCTCCAAAATCTACTCCAGCCCTATCTCACCACCAGACCACTATGGTCCAGCAACAAAAATCAATTACAGGTAACTAGAGCCAAGAACTCTGCTGGAGAAGCACTCTTCTCCAGCTCAATAGCCAAATTATGGACCCCCCCCCCGCCACAATAACCTGTGTACCATCATGCACCCACTTCAAAGTTGTACTTAAAGCTCACCTAAAAAAATGCTGGTTATGTCCTTTTAACTGTCCTCACTAGCATCTCCCACTTCATCTACCCTCACCCTCTCTTCCACCCCACTAACTACCTTTGATTACAGCCAACTCTGATGCTTGTACGGCTATTATTTATAATACTGTCATAATTTATTACTGTAACGATGTTAATAACTGCTATTTATTTCTTAGAAAACATGACATCTTAGATGGCACAGAGGCTGTGGTCTGCTGTATGTACTATGTTCTTCATCAGGAACTATGTTTGTATTAATATTACTTTGTGGAGCTTTTCTCCCCGGGCCTCCGCTGAAAAAGGACCTATCGGAATTTCCCAGTCAACAAATGTAAATAAATAAATAAAAATTTTAGAACCATTGGCAAAAAAATAAGAGACTCTGAAATTCAAGGATAGAATTGGTATGGTAGTCGAGAAAAGCCGGCTCTATTTTATAATGATATTATTTTATACCTTAGAAAACCAGAAAGAAACATTACAGTGTTGTGGAACATTTTAAAACAGTTTCAAATCTTTTCAAGATACAAAATTAATGAAGCTAAAACAAAGGCAGCAGCGGTCAGTAAATTATGTACCCACACACAGATTGGTTCAGCAATATCCATACTTATGGGGACATGATAAAATGAAGTATTTAGGAGTATAAATTAAAATGATTCTGATGTGGCAGCTAAGGATATGTGGGAGGAGTCTAAACAAATGATAATACAAAAACTGAGAACATGGAAGCTTTGTTGTAAGGATATAAATAGTAAGATACAAGCAGTTAAACTGTTTTTAGTCCCTGTAATCTTATACACAGGTCAGTCATATTTTTGTCAAACAGAGGACACGTTGTGGATAGCAATTAATAAATAGCTGAATGACTTTATCTGGGAAGGGAAGGCCAAGTTTCAAGTGGTATAAATTGATTCTTCCAGTAGAACAGGGTGGATTGGATTATCCAGTTTGAAGGGGGTATTTCAGAGCTACACAGTTAAGGCTCCTATACATAGCACAAGCAGAAAACTATAATTCAAAGTGGAAAGGGGTGCTAATGAAACAGGGGGGAAGCTCAAGAAACAAGGAGAGACTATGATTTTGGATGCCGGTGTTTAAGGAGAATAACAAACCAACCCGGGAATGGAGAAAGGAGATTCTGCTGATAGGGACAACTGCAATTAGGGATATAGACAATAGGCAAGAGGGGGATGGAATTTATTGGAGAAAACTGGCAAAGGAACCAAGGTACTGGGAGCAAATAACTAGAGAGGGAAAGATGATAGAATGGGAATACACCAAAAATGTATTTGGCCTGAAGGGTGGCAATTGCTTTCCCTATCTAGGACTGATATCAGAGTGTAGGCAAAGAGAAAGAAATAGAGTTTTTAGTAGAATCTAGAACAGATGCTGCCATTAAAAAAGGAATAATTAGTAGACCATAAAACTTCACTGCCAGTCATGAGCAGGCAGGTGATCCGCTGTGGTGACCCCTAACCAGGAAAAGGCAAAAGAAGAAGAAGATAAAATATTGCAGGATAACTATAAGAATCAATCAGCAGAGGTTAGAAAGGATTGGGAAGAGAGATTGGATAAGCAATTCACAAAGAAAGAAAGGGAGGATATATGTGTGTCTCCCAAATATGCAACAAAATCTAAAAGATTTAGGATTTTTGGTTGGAAATATTTACAAAGATATTTTTATACCCGGAGTAGACTACACAGAATTGTTCCTCAGGTTGACACCAAATGTTGGAGGTGTGACGAGGAATAAAGAGGTAATTGTGAACATATTTTCTGGGAGTGTGGTGAGTTGGCTGACTTTAAGGTTTCCTTGGGGGATGTAGTCAGGGATGCTGGGTGGGCAGATTGGTTTGACAAGGGAGATGATTATTCTGAGCTATGATACATAATCTGAATTGCCTAGACATGGTAAGGCCTTGTTGGTGGCTGCCAAAAAAATATACTGGAAAATGGAAATCAAAATCTAAACTAGCTATACTAGAAGCAGTGAATATAGTAACAGATATAAAACAACTGGAATTGAGATCTGCAGAAAACTGTAAGAGCAAAAATTGCATAGAAAAAAATGGGAAGTGCGGGAACAGTACACACAGGGGAGGAATGAGGTTTAAAAGAAGGCAGGACTTAAAGGAGCTATGTAATGTTTGACTGAAAATGATTGGGTAGATTATAAGTGATTTATAATGTCTGCAACTGGGAGTGTGTTGGTATGGTTTTTTATGTAAAATGTTTGCATCTAGGATTGTGTTTGTGTGATTTGTTTTCATTTATATAAACGTATGATTGCCTAAGATGGTTTAACAAAGATGTGTCTTGTTTATAAAAAAAAGTCAGGAATTGAATAATTTATGTAATGTTGTTTAGGTTATATGATATAAAGCAATATAAGTGAAGTATAATTTTGTTAATGTGAATTTGTTAATACAGTTTGATTACTGTTAAATAAATGTAAATTTTCCTGTGTCACAAGTGATAATTCAGTAAAGGTGTTTAAAAAAAAGAAAGAACAGATGCAAGCAGATGAATATAAAACAGATGTTAACCCTAATCAGGCCACTCAACTCTCTGAATCATCACTGGTCCGCTGGGCCTCTTTCAGTTTTTAGGGACAATACCACAGCCATGTAGTACATTTGCAGACTAGCCATGTTAGCTTAGGATATAGTTTCACAACACACACTCACTCTACAGTCATTCTCTCAGATCAAAACTGTATGGCAGACAAGCTGAGCAAGACAAGGGCAGACCCTTAGCAGTGGAAACTAAATCAGGGGGTCTTCCAAGAGTTGATCCATCTGTTGGAAGTTCCGCAAGTAGATCTATTTGCCTCCTTTCTGAGCAGTCAGCTGGCAAGATTCAGCTTCAGGATTCCATGCAGAAAGACCTGGAAGTCAGAATCATTTTCCTTTCCTTGGATAAGAATGTTCCTGTGTGCTTTTCCACACCATTCTGTGATATCTAGGGTACTTCTGAATATTCAGAAGGAATATCCCAAAATCACTGTGTTTACTCTATTCTGACCCAGACAACATTGCTTCCCTTTTTTTTTAGAAATGGCCAGGGGTAATTACCGCAAGTTTCCTCACAGAATGGATCAGCTCACACAAGATCAGGGGTGTTTGATACACTTTGACCTCAGTCATCTTCATCTCTCTGCCTGGGTGATAGGGTTTTAATTCCTTTTAGGCACCTATTTACTGAAGACATGAAGCAGGTACAAATGGAGGCATGAAAGAATGATACTCAAAAATCGTATATTAAGAAATGGAAAAAGTTTTTTAGCTGATACCAACAACCCAACTAGCACCAATCAGGGCTATTTGTTATCTCATTTTACAATATTTGTTTGAGTTATTATCTTATGACCTTTTTACTTGTCCATCAAGGTTAATTTATTGGCCATTTCAGCATTCCTTCTCATGTTTCCTCCTCTTTCAATGCATTCTCATGTCAAAATATTTTTGAAATGAATTTTGCATGAGACCTCCAAGAAAAAAAGGTGGCCCCTCGTCAGGATCTTAATTGTGTGGTACAGAAGCTAACACTTGCTCCATTTGAACCAACTAATCTGTCTAACGTCTGGTTCTTAACATTGAAAACTGTTTTACTGATTGGTTTGACTTCTGCATGAAGAGTAACTGAGTTGCAAGCTCTTATGGGGAGTCATCAACCAGCATTGTCCAGACAGTGTTTCTTTGACAGTTAGTCCTTAATTTATGCTTAAAGTGGTATCCAAGTTTTGGGTCTGTATAATATTATATTGTTGAAAGATGAATTAACTGAACACAACTTTATCAACACATAAATATCAGCCTCTGAAATTGCCAAATGGCCACTTCAGCAAATTTTTTTCCAGGGGAAAAAAATCACTTAGCCGTCATCAGGGATTTGACCTTTCCCCCACTGCAGTGCGATCTTGGAGTTGGCATATTTAGTTAGGGGGGTATGGGTGGCACAGCTCCCCACTATGTAGGGTTTGAAAGTTTGGTTTGTGTGTCTTCGGCCAAGCGATGTTTTTCCTCTGGGAAAAAATTCACTGGAGTGGCCATTCGGCAATTTAAGAGGTTGATATTTATGTGTTGATAAACATGTGTTTGGTTAATTTGTCTTTTGACAACATAATATAGACCCCAAGTTTTCTTTAAGCCAAACTAGGCATCTTCATATTTTCTTTACTAAACTTAAAAATGAGGGAGAAAGGATATTCCATACCTTGGATGTCCACAGACAACTTGGGTACTAACTTTAAACAAAATCTTTCAGATTCAGATCTTTGCATCAACTGTCCATTTGTTATGAAGGTAAGAAGAAGGCACAACTTGTGTAAAACCATACTATTTCCAAATGGTTGTCTCAGGCTATTACGTTTGTTATACTCATCTCAACAAAAGTTTTCAAGGCAGGTTCAAAGTCTACTCTACTGTTGCCTTGGCTTCATCTGTAGCTTTTTAGAAAGGGTTGGACTCTGTAAGTATTCTAGAAGCAGCACCTTGGTCCTCCATACGTACATGTACAAGCCATTACAAGCTTGGCTTCTTCTCTAGGTCTAGATCAGACTTTGCTAGGACTATTCTCTAGGGATTCCTGGACCTTTCCTCCTCCATCTGCCAAATAAAGTAAGCCAGGGTGATCTATCCATATTGATAATGCTACTGCAGCAGTGATCAGTGTGATTTACATAGTATAGCTGTGCAAGCAAACTTACCTTAGCAGTAGATGGAAGAATGGTCACTGCTGCAGTAGCTACTCACTATCCATTCCTCCTTGTTTTTTTATGTTTTTTTTTATGCTACGGTGTGAATATTTATTATTTATTGTTCCTAGCATTGTTCTTTCTGAGCTCAGCTGAAGGGCTTGATGCTTAAACCTGTCTTTTTAGTCAACTCAAGTTAAGCTAAGTAATGACTTGGGCTTGGAAAAGATGCCCTGAAGCACTGGAAGCAGGCTGGCTGCTATATCCTTGGCAGGATATAACCCATATATCTAAAGCTACTGCAGCAATGATTTTTCAAACATCTACCGTTATGTCAAGTTTACTTGCACAACTATACATTATGGGAAGTACATAACTTTTGTTTAGTGCCTAAGGAGAGAGGATTGGCTGTGCGAAGTAGTTTTGTGCGGATGATGGTGAAAGCAGAAAGAGGGTTAGTGTAGGTGGTAGGGGATTCAGAGGTGGAGATGGTTAAAAGGAAGTAATGTATGGGGAAAACAACTAGAGGAGGAAAAAGTAACAGCAGACGTGTACATATAAATAAAAATTAGAGGGAGGGGCATGTCATTAATACAACGGCGAGAGAAAAAGAAGGTGAAAGAAAATGTAGAAGCCAACTAAGGATAAAGTACATATACATAGTTTGCTTTTCACCAGGTGATCTTTCAGTGCAGCTTTGAAGTGTTTTATATTATTCAGAAGTCTGATATTACTTGGAAGGCTGTGCCATGCTTTAGAGAGACCAACTATAGGAAGTTGCCACATGACTTGCTGGATTTCTTGGATTCAACTAGTTTAAGCTCACTGGATAGTAAGTTGATATGGTGAGGTTAGCCAGTGAAGGTGTATTAAGAGTGTGGTGTGGTATCTTGTCTGCCATGAGTAATTGGGATAGAGGGATATATTGGGGAGTTCAAGACAGTTGAGGCTATTTAGAACTGTGCAGTGAAGGGAAGGGAATAGATTAGGAGGCTACATGGAAATTTACAAATTTGATTGTAACATTGTTACAATTTGTTTGGTGGAATAATGGAAATGTATAAATATTGTTCAGGCATGTAGGAGGATAAGATGGAGGTTGCTGCTATTGTTTTACAATGATCATTTAGAATGTGTTTGCTCTACATAGGAAACTTAGCTTGATGTGATTTTTTTTTTATTGGGGAGCCTATGTGAGGATCAAACTTTAACTTTTTATGTCAGCGTTGATGAGTAGTAATTTAGCATTGGTGACATTCAATTTTCAATTAGTCTGAGGAGAGAATATTGAGATTAGTGACAGTTTCATTTATATTTTTTGGAGAAATTAAAGTATTTTTTGTTGGAGGGGTGGTTGATCTAAAAGCAGTTTGATTTTTTAGCCAATTTTCCACAGAGGTGAAAGCATCTTGTGTGATGGTTTCTAAGGTGGATAGACTGGTGGCTGAGGAGACTAGTGTAGAGTCATCTGCATACTGAATGATAATATTGGAAAGTATGGATCCTACTATGAAGCCCTGGGGTTGGCACCAGTTGTGACTGGGAGGAAGATAGAGTGGAAGCCAATCCATTTTACAGACTGAGTGCAGTTATTAGGTTGGTTCACCTTTTGAAAGAAGAAGGTACAAAGCCACAAAGATGGTCAATGTAGGAGAAGTTTGTATGAAACTGTGATGAAGGCTTTCGACAATTAAAGACAAGGCCTGAATTTGTGCTTTGATTAACAGTATCAAGAAAACGTAGTAGAGATGTTTCAGTGCTGTGTCGAAGTTGAAAACCATGGTGAGTGGGAGAGAGGAGTTGGCTTTCAAGCAGAAAATTTAGAAGTTGTTGATGGATACATTTTTGAGTACTTTGGAAAGTGGTGGGAGGATTTCTGTTGGGCAGTATTTAGACAGTTCAGTGGATATGCCACTTTTGTGAAGTGGCATTATGTAAGAAGCTTTCCATAAGGCAGGGGTTTAGTTTTCTGCTCTGAATCTATTAATAAGGATGAACACTGGATAACATACTATTGCCAGCTCTACAGATATTCAGCTGTCAGGTTGTCAGGTGCCAGCATTCTGGGTTTCAGTTTCTGAATGTGTTTTTTGATAATACTGGTTTGGACCAGTTTTAAGGTTAATTGAGGTGTGGAGTTGGGGTTTTGTGAGTAGGGGCCTTGGGCTTGGATTCATACCTCCCAACCATACCGAATTACTTGGTAAAAAAACGAGTTTTGGGGTTCAAATAATGGGGTACCACTATTCCCGAGTGATGCCCCTTCATTTCTGACTTTTTCCCATCTCTTTTTTATTTTTTAATTATTTTTCCCCATTTTTGAGCTATCGTCATCAGGTGCACGATGACGTCAGCTCCGCCAGGTCTTCCAGCCTGTCGGAATTGAGCTCCAGGGCTCAGTGCACACATTTCCACCTTGTACACAAGCAGGAAACATTTTCAAATGGATCTACATTTCCGGCGGCTTGTACTCGAGCAGGAAACATATTTTCAAATGGATCTATCTTGGGCTTGCGGCTGCACTTGCGAGCACCATTCTGTTTTTATTCAATGGATTGCTATGGATCTCAGTGAGAGGATGAACAGACAACAGGATGCAGATGTACTTGCTTGAGCAGTAGGAAGCATATTTTGTATTTTATTCTGACTAGGTGTGTGTGTGTGCGTGTGTGTGTGTGTGTGTGTGTGTGTGTGTGTGTGTGTGTGTGCGTGTGTGTGTATGCATGTGAGACCTGTGGGAAGTAGAACATCATAGCTGTTTATGACTGCAGTAGTACCAAATAGTTTTGTTAGTCCAGACAGCATTCATGGAGGTACAGGGTGTTTGTTTGTTTACTTTATATGCCTATAACAGAATCTAGTAAACAACTGAGTTGCAAAACTCCATGCCACTCACAAGTAATAGTTAACATGAATGTGAAATGTGCTCACTCGTCTCAATCAAAGGAGAAAAAAGCTCAGGTGCCAAAAGCTTCCCACTGGTAAATGTAGCAGAAAAGTAAATTAAATAAAATTACGGTAACACACTGAAATATGCCAGATTGTGCAGCGACATAGAAAGCACATACAGTTCTGTCATTTCTTCCCTACATTACTCTACTGATTCCTGTGGGGGTGAAATAAAGCAACCCGGCATTTATAAAAGTCTTGTTGGCAGCCCGACAGCATTTCAGATTTAGTGTCATGCATTTTTTCATGTTATGTCCCCCATTTGCCTTACTTTAAACAGAAGAAAAACATCTCCCATGGTAATACCACTGTACAGAAAACAAAGGCAAGCAGTATACCATAATTACTGGCTCTGTCTCTCCAAGGGAGAAAATTCTAGTAAATTAGTTACATAAATGAAGAGATCATACTTCATGCATAGCTGACATGAATGCTTTTGACATCAGTTTAAGGTAAAGCCTATTAAAACACAGTTTGCAGCATCTTAGCATACTTGCTAATTAATATTATTAAAGCTGTATATGGACATACCTTGTCAGATAGTGGACAGAACACTTAGCACATGTAGGCTTATTAGAGGGAAAAAGTTGCAGTGTCTGCACACTATGGTAGAAGGCTTACACACAGTACTATCTGACATAGCATAATGTCTCATTAGTGATATCCAGAGTTAAAATGTAAAACAAAGATATTTAGCATTTCTGCTCTTCAATTCTTATTCTCAGCAGTACAGCAATTAGCTGCATTCTACAGTGGTCACTAGAATACCTTGGGGTACAGGGTAAAAATAGCATAAAGTCCCTAGCCACCCCAACCACTTGTGAATTTATCTGTGGTTTTAAGGATTTTTGTGGAAACTCACTGAAGGATTGAATTCAGTAAATAATCACATCCATTTGAAATTCAGACTTCATATTCTTCAGATAATAAATGGTAACACAAAACTTTTTATTCTAGCAATTTTCTGAGTCTTTAAGTTCAGTATTTGAAATTTGTCCCTATTTTGAGGCTGTATTCCCCCATTATTGGCTTTGTCTAGGTTTTTTGTGTTAAGAGGTTGAGAGCTATGGTGAGAAGTGAGAAGTGAATTAAGTTTCAGTCTTCCTATCTTTCAGGAAATTGCTGATTTGGCATAGTGGTATGTTGCTCTGACTGTAGTGCACAGGGTCCTGGGTTCAAGACATGGCAGTGAAATGCATCGTGGAAACACATTTTATTCTAGAAACTTTCCAAAATGTTTGTTCCCCCCAAAAGAAATTGAAATTGAAAATAAGTGTGAGAAACTGTGCAAGATGCCTATGACTTACACTACTGAAATTATATATATATATATATAATTATATATATATATATATATATATATATATATATATATATATATATATATATATATATATATATATATCTTGTGTGGGTGTGTGGAAGTAGACTTTTATTATAGAAATGTTCTGAATTGGGCTTTTGGGCAGTTTTGTCATTATCGGTTCATGCATTTTGTTTCATTGCCTACTGGAAAAATGTTCAAACAGTAAATTTAAAATGCACTCTAACAAGTGTGCTGTATTATACAAGGAATATAATTTAATAAAGTCAGGAAGGTGTACCAAAGAACACATGTATGTTTCTTGTTTTGTGTGCAAGGGGCCAATGATTTGAAAACAGCCCAAAGGTAATTCTTATCCACCACTGGCCAGATGCATTTTCTTTGGATGTGGTGTGGGTTTCAATGCTGTTTCAATGAATGTGAGTTTCAAGGGCAAAGAAGTTTTAATGCCAAGTCTATTTTCATTGTTAGACAGTATTGCTTTGTTTAGCAGCTTTGCTTAGCAAATATCTATTAGTGTTTGTGCATTGTGCTATAAAATGTAAAAATAAAATTCAAGTAATTATTGTTGAAGTAAAGCAGTATGCACACATTAGTGTTTATGGTAAATGGGGCAAAATGGATAGGTAATGGGACATCGGAATGGCTGCAGGGGGACTATGGTGCCATATTTTGGTTGTCTGTTCTTCAGTTTGCGTTTGAAAGTTGGTATCCCACAATTCCATTGGAGTGGGCTGGGTTACGTAATTATGTATGCAAATTTGATGTTAAACAGCATACAAATTTGTACCTATTTTTCATGGGCCTTATCCAGATTTTTGATGTTTCCAGGTTGAGAGGTATGCTTGGATTATTGTCAGGAGGGTTGAGGATGTTACAGGATATGAAGTGGTTATAGGAATTATTAGCTATGTGTTTGTTAGGTTCAGATGGAAAGAGGTTTGGCGTGGGTTTTCTCCCTCATTTCAAAAGGTTGTTTAAGTTTTACTAGAATCTCTTAGCATTTTCTGCATCTGCCCCCATTGGCAGAAAAGAAATTCCATTTATCTTTAAGAACTTATGTTTTGATGTGCTTTTTTTAGACAGTGGTCTGTTTCTAAATTTGTTTGTTTTTAGCTTTTGTGCCATAGTTTCCAGGCTTTGTCCCAATCTTTCATTAGTAGTTTTGTCTGATAGGTTAACTAGGGGACAGTCTTTACTTTTACTCTTTAATATCTTACTGGGACTTGCTGGTTTAGTATGGTGTGAAAAAAGAATTTGAAGTAAGAGACAGCTTTGTTTATCAAATATATTTGAGGGGCTCCCAGTTACATTTTCTGAGAGTGTTGCTGAAGATGGTTTTATCAAGATTTGTTTACTTTCTTACGGCATTAATGTGTATTGGTTTAGAAGACTTGTGATAATTTCTGTTGATGTAAGGGGGCTGGTGATCTCTGACAGTGTTTGGAGACTGATGGCTATTTATGATTTTATTGGGTTGGCTGAAAGTATGTAGCCCAGAATGGATGACATTTTTTGGTATGTTGTCAATTCCAGTTGGTTCAGTGATTATTTTGGTGAAGTGGAAGTGGTTAATGTTGTAGGAGGGAGAATTATTTGCATTAGTTGTACAATCTAGGTTAAGGTTGTTGAGCAGAATGATTTTTTGACTGATAGTACAGGTAACAACATTGGGCAGCCACGGTGGTGCAGCGGTTAGCGTTGCCGCCTCACAGCAAGAGGTTCTCCAGTTTGATTCTCGGCTGGGGTGCTTTCTGTGCAGAGTCTGCATGTCCTCCCTGTGGTCGCGTGGGTTTCCTCCGGGTGCTCCGGTTTCCTCCCACATCCCAAAGACATGCTGTAGGTGGATTGGACACCCTAAATCGGCCCTAGGTGTGAGTGTGTGTGTGCCTTCTGTGGAAGGTTGGGCGCAGGGCTGGCAACTTGACACCGTAAAACTCCACTGCCAGTCATGAGCGGACAGGTGATCTGCTGTGGCGACCCCTAACTGGGAAAAGCCAAAAGAAGAAGAAGAAGTACAGGTAACAACATTAGGGTATTTTCAATTGTAGTAGTATTGTTTGAAGATGTAGGCAGCTATAATGAATATGGACTTTTGGTTATTTAATAAGTGTTTGGTTATTAGTAACTCTTCACTGTTTTTTGTGGAATAGTTGTGTAGTAATTATAAAGCTGTAGTGCAGTTTGGAAAATATCTGCTCCACTTGCCCATTTACCTATTCATTTTTTCTAATGATACTGTAGGCAGGAGGTATAAGTTTTTCATCTTTGACAGGTTTCTCTGGTTACTAGAATGTGGGGAGTGGTACAATTCTCTTTATGTATGCAGTTCAGATATTTTGTTACAGATGCTATTGGCATTGTGATTGTACACTCAAAATCCAGAGGGTGCCATGACGTTTCATTGTATTTGGGTAGAATATTGAGTGGAGGCCTTTCTAGGGTGGGGGTTGGGGTGGTTATGTTGAAGGAATGTTCTTTGGAGGAGACAGTTTAATCTGGGGTTGGATTGTATGATGTTCATCGTGTTTCACTGTTGCAGTCATTACACTTGGGTTATCCTGCTGGCTGGCTACCCGCAGTTGGCCTGAATTCCAAAGTCCTGGTCTGGCGTCAGTTGCTGTCACCTCTTCCCTGACGTCAGTGCTCCAGGGGTATATAAGATGCAGCCGATGCCATTTTCTTCAGTCTTTCTTGCTGCACGGTGCCAGAAGCAAAAGCAGTTCGCAAGTGCTGGTCGGCCGACTCCTGAGATTTTTGAAATCGAATTTCAGATCCGAAGTCTTCAATAAAGCTAAGTACCCCATTGGGGAAACTTTTTTCTTGCTCCAGACCGATGTCAGAAAACGTTAACAATTGTATTTCTTGTGGGAAGCAAATACCTCATAAGGATTTTCATTCTTACTGTATTCCTTGCCTAGGCCCTGACCACAACGTTGCTAGTTGTCGGTTTTGTGTTAGATTTAACCAACGCACTATTAAGCGTCAGTACAATTTTGCCTTTCATTACTTTGGACGAAGGTTTAATTATATAATGCTGTCAGAACAGCCGATGACCGGAGTTCATAAAAAGCGGAAGGAAAAAGAAAAGGACAGGCATCCGAGGTCCAAAACCGACGACGAGGCCTCCGCTAGACCAGTCACCGGTTCACCGGTTCTCATTGAGGCGCTTTCGCAGCCCCTGACACCCGCTACTTCAGAGCCACAGGCCGCTTCTGAGTCCCACATGGAGACAACTAGGCCTCTGGATACTCAAGGTATTGGACCTTCGGAAACTATTCCCTCAGATGGGTCCAGAGCTGCTTTGCAGGCATCGGCTTCTGAGGGTGTTTTCAGACCTACACAGTTATATATCAAGCCAACCTCAGCTTTCAAGGCAAAGATTAAAGCAGCCTTAAAGACAAAGAAACAAGAACAGCATTCTCCTGGACAAACTTCCATGCCTAAGAAACAGATGCTCAAAATGGCCGAAGACCTAATTACTTTGATCAGGGGTTCCCATCCCCCTCCTGATAAGAGGCCTAGGCAAGACACTGAATATGATTCTTCTGATCAGGTTTCCATCTCATGTGACTCCTCTTCAGAACAGGGATACTCTCTTCCTCCCTATGAGAATTCTGATGCTGAAGAATCTATCCCTTCAGCCTCTCCTCCTGAGGACTATTCTTTTGGGGAAACCCTACATACCATGAGGGAGCATTTTCACTGGGAGAGCCAAGATTACTCAGAATCTAAGAAAAGGCTCAGAGATTTTCTTTTACTGCCTCAGCTATTCATAGCAGACCTCTTGCTATTCCACCTGTACTAGACATTGTAGATGATGTATTTTCAGAGTCCAGCCTGTCTCTTTACCCCTTGCACCCTTTAAGCCAGACAGGTACTACAGGGTTCCAGATTCACGTAAATTTCTATATAAAAACCCTGCTGCTGACCCAAAAACTATATCTCAGGGTCCCAAAGGGGTCAAGGCTTCCACTGCAAAAAACCCTGTCCCCTCTGATAGGGATTCTAGAGTACTGGACAGGTGGGGGAAAAAGTCTACACCTCTGCTACCTTGGCTGTAAGGGCTTTAAATTGTCAGTTTCATATGCTTAAAAATCAGCAATACTTATTGTCACTGCTAAAACAGAAAATGTTGACAAATTCTGAATGTTCTGAAAACAAGAAAATGCAGGATTCATTGCATGCAGCTGAACAAGTGGGAAAGCATACTTTGCAATGTGGTTTTGATTCACTGGAGGCCTCTTGTAGGGCCACTGCTACAGGCTCTGTCATTAGAAGGCATACTTGGTTAAAGGAACAGAATCTGCCTGATCATGTTAAAGCAAAATTATTGGATGCTCCATTACAGCATGATACTTTGTTTGGTGTTAAGGCAGAAGAGGTGTTAAAGAAAATGGAGGATAAAGCGTAATCTATGCAGACAGTAAAGGATTTTTTACAGGTTCAGCCACCCAGATTTAGCAGGAACTGGCCTACTAAGAAGTGGTCCTTTCCAGTGTCAGACAGGCCACAAAGAGGCAGATACAGACGCCCTAGAGGCAGATCTCAGCCCCAAGGCTCATACAGGCCTAAACAGTGGGGTGCTTCTACCTCCAAAAGCGGAGAAGACAAATCACAGCCATATAGGAAACAGTCCCAATGACTTTCCACTGCCAAAGCCAAGCACTTATCTTTTGACAGCACCCTTAGGGGGAAGGCTAGCACTTTTTTCACAAAATTGGCATATGATTACCCAGGACAAATGGGTCTTGAATATAGTTTCTCAGGGCTACAGATTCTGCTTTCACACACTTCCAAAGACAAAAGGTATGCCAGACCTGCCACACAATCAGTGAGCAGAGGCACAAAAACAAATGTCATCTCTCATGGACAATGAGGGCTATTCATCGAGTACCACAGCAAGAGCAGGGACAAGGATTTTACTCAAGACTTTTCTTGTTACCCAGAAAGGACAAAGTCTGGAGACTAATACTGGACCTGTCTATTCTAAACACTTTTCTGGATGTCCCAAAATTCAAAATGTTGACACTGCAGCAGCTTCTGCCCATGCTGGGCAAGAAGGCTTGGGTTGTAACTTTGGACCTCAAAGTGGCATACCCGCATGTCCCAATCAGACAATCTTGCAGAAGATACCTCAGATTCATAGCTGGTTCAATGTACTCAGGGTTGCCAGACATCCCTATTTGGGCGGGACTGTCCCGAGATCAGTAGCCTGATCCCGAGTCCCGCCCTGCCGGTTTAAATCCCGGCCAGCCTCCACATTGTTTGTTTTTTTTTTTTTTGATTGACCATACCTGGCATACGGGCCAATCAAAATTGCTAAACACGGAGTTCTTGTGTTCGCATTAAAACAGAAGCTCCGTGTTTTGATTGGCCCATATGCCGCATACGGCCAATCAAAAAGCGCTAAACACGGAGCTTCTCGTGTTTAATGCGGAACTGCAATGCATTAAACACGAGAAGCTCAGTGTTTATTGCAGGCAGAGTGAGCTCAGTTCTTTAACCTTTTGGTCTTCAGTTGCCACCGAAGACCTTTTTTTTTTTTTATTTATTTTTTTTTCGTCTTCACTTCGTGAGAGACCTTCCTTTTTTTTTTTGTCCCTACCTGGGTTGCTGGAAATCTGGCAACCCTGAATGTACTACCAATTCTCTGCACCGTGCTTTGGCTTATCTACTGCGCTCAGGATCTTCACAAAATACCTGGCACCAGTAATTGCATTTTGCAGACAAAGAGGAATTCAAATATATCCCTACTTGGACAACTGCCTTATTCAAGCAGAGAGCAAGGACATTCTACTGAAGAATCTGGCGTTTGTAAAAAGATTACTAATTTGCCTAGGGTACACAGTAAACGAAAAGAAATCAAAACTAGTACCCTCTCAAGAGATAATATTCCTGGGTGCAAGCTTAAATGCAACTGCCCAGATGGCTTATCTCATGCCAGACAAACAAAGGCAACTGACTTCTTACTTCGAAAAGATGGCAACAAAGACTCGGCTACGTGCAAGAAAAATTCTGCAGGCTTTGGGCTTCATGGCATCCTGCATTCTGCTAATTCCATATGCAAGACTGAATATGAGGAAGCTACAGTGGTACCTAAAAAGTGTTTGGACTCAACATTGCCACAGCCTGGAAACATTAATTACCCTCATTCCCTGCCTGCAACAGGAGTTTCGATGGTGGGCACTGGCCTGTCACCACAACAAGGGACAGCCATTCACTTTACCCACAGCCAGACAGACACTAACAACAGATGCATCAGATTATGCCTGGGGAGCCCACATGGCAGGAAAATGTATTCAAGGCATGTGGCCCGCAAGCCAAATGCATCTTCATATCAATCAAAAAGAGATGCTAGCTGTACAGAATGCCCTGACAGCCTTCAAGGACCTACTCCATCCAGGACAACTGTTGATAAAGACGGACAATACTACAGTCATGTGGTACATAAGCAAGCAAGGGGGCACACATTCCTACCCCCCCCCCTGCAGACAAGCCATGATTTTGTGGAACACAGCATTGACTTTTCAGGTGCACCTGCAAGCACAATTCCTGCCAGGAAAGACAAATACTCTGGCAGACGAACTAAGCAGAAACCTCATGGACCCTCACGAGTGGAAACTAGATCCACAAGTCTTCAGCATGATAACAAGGAAATGGGGATGCCCAAACATAGATCTATTTGCCTCCCCTCACAACTGCCAACTACAGAGATTCTGCACAAGGACTTATCACAAACAAGCATGGAAGGTGGATGCTGTATCATTCAGCTGGAAAACCTTACAGTATATGCCTTTCCTCCACTGCCTCCCCCCCCGCCCCAAGGTACTCCTTAAGGTCAGACAAGAAAAGCCAAAAATTATACTGATTGCCCCAGACTGGCCATGCCAGCACTGGCATGCAATCCTAAAGAGCTTGTCTCAAGGCCCAGCTTGGACTTTACCTCAAATGCCTCATCTACTGACCCAACAAAACAATCAGATCCTGCACAGCCAACTCAGAACCTTAAATCTGGCTGCATGGCGGATAATATAACCACTCAGAACACACCTCTCTCTAAAGCAGTTATGGATGTTATTTTGGAGGCCAGGAGGCCCAGCACCAGAAAATCATATGCAGAAAAATGGAAGAGATTCTGTGCTTGGAACCAGGCACAAGGAATTGACACGCTTGTTCCAAATATTCCTCAGATTTTACAATACCTAACTGAGATGCTGGACAAAGGCCTATCCTTCTCATCAATTAAGATCCATGGCTCTGCTATTTCAGCTCATTACAATACAGAACCACCTATTTTTTCACATCCACTTCTAAGGCAGTACCTCAGAGGGGCCAAAAACATAAGACCTCCAAGGAGAGCACCGATACCTACATGGGACCTCAATTTTGTCTTGGAAAAGCTCACACTGCCTCCTTCTGAGCCAGCTAATACAGCTGAGATAAAATTTTTATCATGGAAAACAGCTCTGCTCCTAGCAATAACTTCAGCAAGAAGAGTCTCAGAGTTACAGGCATTAATGGCTGTGGAACCTTTTATTATTTTCCATCCGGACAGGGTTTCTCTAAGGACGAACCCAACATTTATGCTTAAGGTAGTGTCCAGTGTGGCTCTTAATCAAACCATTCATTTGCCTACCTTTTATCCAAACCCACAGAATAAAGGGGAGAGACTTCTGCATTCTTTGGACATACACAGACAGCTACGCTTCTACTTGGACAAAAGTAAAGCTTTCAGAAAGACTGAGCAACTTTTAGTAGCATATGCTGCAGGATCACAAGGAAAGGCTATCTCAAAGCAGACTATTTCAAAATGGATAGGCCACTGCATTCGTTTCTGCTATTCACAACATGGCAAATCATTGCCTAAGGGCATTAGGCCACATTCAACCAGAGCAGCAGCCACTTCAGCAGCCTTCCTCAGAGGAGTACCAACCAAGGATATTTTGGAGGCTGCAACTTGGACTTCAGTGCACACTTTTAAAAAGCACTACCACTTACCTCTTTACTCTAAATCCAGAGCAGGCTTTGCCACTGCAGTTCTGCAGGGCCTCATAGCCACTCCTAATTCTATTTAGACCCAGCCACCCAACCTCAGCTTTGGGATTCAACCCAAGTGTAATGACTGCAACAGTGAAACACGATGAACATAGTACAGTTGTGTACCTACCATAAATGTAGATGTTCGAGTGTATTCACTGTTGCAGTCCAGGTTACCCACCCTCCATCCCCCTTTCCTTGCTGGGACTTATCTGTACTCCTCTATTCTATACAACCTATGTGGTGTATTTGCTTGTAGATGAAGGTAATGTTTATGTTAGTGCATGCTTTTTTATAAGCAGGATTTTTAGCCTACCCTTTTGGGGGCACCTGACATCTGGGGCAAGAAAAACTGAAGAAAATGGCGTCGGATGCATCTTTTATACCCCTGGCACACTGACGTCAGGGAAGAGGCGACAGCAACCGACGCCAGACCAGGACTTTGGAATTCAGGCTGACTGCAGGTAGCCTGCCAGCAGGATAACCCAAGTGTAATGACTGCAACAGTGAATACACTCGAACATCTACATTTATGGTAGGTACACAACTGTACTTTACACACTCTATTAGTTTGCTGACTTAAAAAGCAGAGTTGTGTAGTTTATAGGGTAGTAATATTTTGTTCTTTTTTATTGCGTTATTTATCTGTTTGGTATATTTAGAAAAGGGTAGTAGAATATGTAAGAGTGATGACCGACCAGCTAAGGGAGTAATAGCAGTAGAGGGAGGTTGGGGTAGCTGGTTTTATTGACTTTGCTGGTGTGGGGGTGGCATAGGATTCATAGCTAGATAGCTGGATAAAGATAGTTAGGATGCTGAAAAGTGGAAGTAGGTGTAGATATGTGGTAGGAAGTGAGAGGTAAAAGCTAGAGAAAGAATAGAGTGGGTATTGAACTAGGAGGGGTGGGAGTGGGGAGGAGTATTGGGAGAGGGACAAGTTAGCTGTTATTACTGGTTGGAAACTTTGAATTGTGGAATTATGTTTGTCTGTCTGTGTGGGTTTCTATAGGTTAGTTGTTGGTCAGGTCATTCAGATGATGAGTTGTAACCGATCAATGTAAGGATATTGGGAGGGGTCGGAATGGCGTTAGGGTGAGGAGTGTAGTGAAACTGTGCTAACCCCCACAGAATGACTGAAATCTTTAAACTAAGGAAAGTAGCAAAAAAATGTCCAATTTTGATTACTCAGTGACAAATCCGAAGTCTATCAATTTCTTAAACACCTTAACAAAGGATAAACAAATAAAATAAAATTTATTAAAATATCGCTTAACACATAACCATATATACAATAATAGAAAAGAAAGCAAACATTAGCATTTTTTCCCATTTACGCAAATTATACATTGTTTTCTTTCTTTATAACAACTGTCTTTCAGCCCAGCATTACATAAAATGAATTAATTCCTGCATTCCCATAAACCCCACACCTCCTCATGAGCATTATTCTGCATATGTTGTTCCCAGAAACTCCATTTATTTCAGTGTAATTTGCTCCTTCCTTTTTCCTTAAGATCTCTCTTCCAGTTTGTTTACCTCGTTTACAATAGCTATTACTTAAAATACAGTTGGTAAAAATTTTTATGTCCATTTACTAGTAAAAAACATGTTCCCAATTACCTCTTTTCCCCATCACAACTCCAACATTTGCTATCTACCCAAGGGAAAATTATGTGAAGCCTGCTTGGGATGTAAAAATACCTATGCAACCACTTCCAAGAAAAACACTAAACCTTCTGGACTTTGCTGCAGACTTGGGAGCCATATGCATATGTCCTCCCATTGTTCTCTTGTCAACTATTTTTCCATTCTGTCTTCCCAATCCATTCTAAATTCCACTGATTGATTCTTATAGTTATCATGTAGTATTTTATATGCCCTACTAATCTTCCACTTTTCAACAATATCGTCTGTTCTATATTCAACTAAAAACTCTTACTACAGCAGGTCTTTCACTTAGGACCCCACTTTCCTTTTCTTATCTCTACTCTGATATCAGTTGCTGATATGGAAGGTAGTCTCTAACCTGCAGTCTGTACTTCTTCTTCTTGGCTTCATCCTACTTTATTAAATTTCCCTGTCTAGTTATTTGCTCTGAATATCTTGGGTTTTTTGAGACATTTTTCTCCTGAAATTTCCAGCCCCCTCTTGCCTATTTTCTGTACCCCTGCTTGCAGACATCCCTGTTGGCAAAATCTCCTTTCTCCATTAATGTGTCGGCTTAGTTCTTAGAATACTTCTTGCAACTTTATGAATATAATGTTCTGTATGTTAATTATTCTTCTTAGGGCTCTACATCCAATATCCTACTATCTCCTTATTTCTTAAACTACCCTCTGCTTCATCATCATCTCTTTCCACTCTAAATAATAACCTTCTGATTGTGTTATGCATATGAACCTTAACTGCTTAGCTGTAAAGTATCCCTTCAAGTCAGGCATTCCAAAACTACCTTGTTCTGTTGGAAGGATCAACTTATCCCCCTTAACTCTTCCTCTCTTAACCTCCCTGATAAATTCCTTCAACTCCTTATTAATTATTGTCCGCAACTTTTCCTATAGTTGATAATAAATATGCCTGACCTGTAAATAAAACTAATGAGACTAAAATCATTCTCACTGCTTATATCTTTGTATTCATATCCATAAACAAGTTTTTGCATTATAATTTGTTTAGTCTGTTTCCACATATCCTTATCTGCTATAACAGAAGCCTTTTTAATTCATATTCTTAATTCATATTCTTAAATATTTCATCTTATCATGTCCCCATAAATATAAATATTGCTGAGCCAAGTCAGGAGTCTTACATAACTTATGTCTATACCATTTGTTTTGTCTTCATTAATTTTATATCCTGAAAAGAATTTTAACTGTTTCAAAATGTTCCACAATACTGACATATCCTTTTATGGATTCATCAAGCACAAAAGAATATCATCTGCAAATAAAGCCAACTTGTCTTGATTATCATAATAATTGCATCCTTGAATTTATGATTTCCTTAATTTCTTTGCCAGTGGTTCTAAATATAAGGCAAATGCAAATAGCAGAAGGAAAAGAGGACATCAGTGCTAGTTCCTCTTTTAAAACACAACTTGTCAGAGAGGCTCCCTCCCATTTTAATTCTTGCCTCCAGTCCTTTGTATATCCTCCAGTTAACCATATTGTATTGCATGGAATGTGGTTATTAGTTATTATGCTCTGATATCCAGAAAAAGGCAAATCAGTTAAGCACTACTACTATAGTGCGAAATCTGATCTTAACAAATTTAAGCACCCCCTGTTTAACTTATTAACATCAGGTCTCGTGCTGGATAGTCAAATCTATCAGTACTGACTGGCAAAGGTAGTGGTGGAATAATAAACAGATTTTGTTTCTGCCTGCTGTCCGTACAGGTAACGTGCCACTGATTTCCTGTTATAAACTTAGAAAAGTAGCAGGAATAACAGCATG
This sequence comes from Protopterus annectens, assembly GCF_019279795.1. Classification (NCBI taxonomy): domain Eukaryota; kingdom Metazoa; phylum Chordata; order Ceratodontiformes; family Protopteridae; genus Protopterus; species Protopterus annectens. Next base: position 1,469,475,210 of record NC_056744.1, on the reverse strand, counting down.
CGTGTTCCTCTGCATTTTTTGAAGGATACAAAGTCGGAAACTCAAATGTATGCCATTATTTTATGAATTTAGTCCTCAGTAATTGGTCTGAAACCACAGATGTTAAGTTGCTTATCTCGCCTTCGTTCTTGCTGGTTGGGATCGGAGCCAATCCTCTGCTCTGACTCGGCCATTTTCTATAGCTCGAGAGCTGTTTATTGGCTCGAGGCTACCCCTTATCCCATGATGCCTATCAATAGCTACCCAGATCTCGTTTACCGCTTCAGCTGCGAGGTGTTGTTTTTCTGGATCAGGCTCGTATAAAGTTTTTTTCTTATAACTTTCTTACTCTAGAATTATTTATTTTTTCAGTGTTTTATTGTTAACGTTAGTCTTGTTTTTTGTGATAGCTAGTGTTTAATTGTAGTATCCCATCCTTTCCTTGTAGAACTCGTTTAACTTAGAGAGTTCTCCCCTGCCCCTCCCCCCCATCCTCTACTTGTCAGGTTAGCCATTTAGGTTAGAGGCTTTCCTTCTACCTTTCTTTCATAGGCTAGCTGTTTAAGTTAGAGGCTTTCCTATTAAAAAAAAAATCCTTTAGCTATAGTCTTGTAGTACAGTGTGTTTTTTGTGTAGACTGTATTTTGCTTTGGTAGCTGTTGTGGTAGTTGTTGTTTCCTTCTTTCAGGATGTCAAAGGAATCCAAAGTGTCTGGATTCAAGAAGTGTGACTCATGCTGTCAGAAAATGTCTCTGACAGATGGGCACACTTCTTGCGTCTATTGTTTAGGCGCCGTGCACCTGCAGGACTCTTGTTCTATCTGCCATGTATTTAGTCCAAGAGTCCTGCAGGAGCGTAAGAATAAGCTTATTCTTAGGGGGTCTTTTAAAGCCCCAGGATTCACTGGCCACGACCTCTCAGCCTGTGAAATCCCCTAAATCTACCAAGCCATCGGCTGCAAGTTCGGAGCTGTCCTCGGTTCAGACTCTACCTTCTGCTTCGGTTCTGGCTGGCACTGATAAGACTATCTCCCTGTCAGCTCCATCAGAAACTATGGAGCCTTCACGGAGCCACAAGAGGCTGAGGTCCCCTTCATTGGAATCGGTGCATTCGGCTCCTTGGTCTCCTTTGCTTCAGAGCGAGCACAGTCACAGATCCTCCCACTTCTCTCGATCCTCTAGGCTGTCAGATCACGATGTGGAGAGAGTGGTCAGTAGGCTGCTAAAGTCGCAGGCACTTGCCAAGATGCTGTCCAGCCCTCATCAACAGGTGTCGGCTTCGTCACCTTCCATCGATGTTCTTCCTCCGACTCCAATGAGTTTGGAGCCGGAGTTTGTTGGGGTTCGAGTAGTGGAACCGTCAGCTCCGATAACTCTATCTCCTTCGGTTCCGTCATTGGCTCCAAACCCCTCAGTGGTGCCGTCCATCGAGTGATCTCGGTGCCGGGGCTCCCTCGTTGGCTCCGAGGGGGCGAGTGGCATCGGACCCTTGTCCGACCCCGTTCTCCCTCACGGAGCTTCTGCGCAGGTGTGCTCGGCTCCTACATCAGCCATGGAGCAGTCTCCCTCGGTGCGGAGAAAGTTTCAGATTTCCTCGGAACCGGTGCTTTCTCTGCATCATGGCAGGGATGCCTTCGATGTCATGAGGAGTGTGCTGGCCACTGAGTCAGCTCCACTATCGGCCCCCACCGGTTTCATCCCCTGTAGTGCCTGTGTCAACCTCTGCTTCTCCTGCAGACCCCAAACGTAGGGAACTGGCACTCCAGGGCACCCCATTGGATGTTTCCTCTTCTTCTGAGGCCTCCCCTGATTATTCAGAGGATCCCCCTCGTAAGAAGAAGTGCAAGAGGAAGCACATTGACTCCCCTGAGTCTGTCACTTCTGATACAGACTTAGATGAATTGGAAGGGTCCCCAAGATCCCCCTCTGAAGATGTTTCCTTCTCGGACATCCTAGAAATGCTTAAGCAGAGGGGGAACTGGAATCCCCTAGCCCCTACCGAGGATGAGTCTGTATTTCTGGATGCGTTCGGTTCCCGACCTTCCACCTCCTGGGTTTCTCCGCCTTTTGATCCACTTATGGCAGTGGTGGCTCGAAAGGCTTGGTCAGCTCTGGATACAGTGGAATCAACTCTGAGGAGACCTGACAAATTCATCACAGCACCCCAAGATAAACAGTTCCTTACCAAAGGTGTTCCTGTTGATGTCATGGTGGTAGCAGCAGCCACCAAAAAAAAGTTAGCAGAGACCTCTTCGTCTGTTCATCCTCCTAACAAGGAGTCAAGGACCATGGACAGATACAGGAAGCAAATGTTCGCTTCAGCGACCTTTTCTATGAGGTCACTGAACTACTTATGTCATTTTACCCGGCTTTAGAGGGACCTTCTTAAAGAGCTCAGAGATACCCTTCAAGATCCATCAGCTGAGGGGGCTCTAGCTAAAGTAGCTTCCCAGCTGGCGATGCTTAATTCTGTAGTTAACTCCTCCATGAGGCTCATTTCCTATGCAGCCGATGGTGCGAGTAGAGCCGCAGGTATGGATGTGGCCCTTAGAAAGCATGCATGGATGCAGCTGTGTAATTTTGCGGAACCCTTTCGAGCGTCATGCACCAACACCCCCTTTGATGGTTACTTTCTTCTTGGACCACAGGTGAAAGACACTTTGACTAGGTGTGGCCAAGAAGACAAGACTCTCTCTGCTGTGGGAGTCCATTTTTCCACTCCTTCTAGACCGTACCCCAAAGGTCAGAAGAGTGGCAAAATGTGGTTCCGAAAATCCCAGGAAGCCTTGCCTGACACACGTAGCGATTTTTCCTCCAGGGGCAGAGGGGGAAACAATAACAACAGATGCTGCCCTCGTGACAGAGGGGGTCCGCAGAACCAGGGCAACAGAGAATCTTTTTCTGATAAGCCCTTTCAGAATCCCTGAAGGGTTGCCCGGCTGCTCACCTCTGGAGGCAGTCGGGGGAAGACTTTCACTGTACCCAAAAGCCTGGCAAGATTTAACGCAAGACAGATGGGTACGGTCCATTATATCTGGATGTTACAAAATTCCCTTCTGTCAACCCCCCCCCCACCCCTTACTGTCAAGGAAATCCCTTCCAGATGTTCCACCCAATCTGAAGGACAAAGCAGTAATAGATGTTTCAAAACTGCTAGAAAAAAGAGTAATCCATGAAAGATCCGGAACTTACTCAAGGTTCTTTTTGGTACCAAAAAAGACAGGGGACTGGAGACCAATTTTGGATCTCAGCAGACTAAACAGGTCTGTACAAAGAACAAAGTTTCGGATGGTCACGCTACAGTCCATTCTACCCTTTCTGGATCAGGACAATTGGATGTGCTCAATAGATCTTCAGGACGCGTACTACCATATCAAGATGGACAGGCACTCCAGGAGATTTCTTCGCTTCCGGCTGGGAGCCAGTCATTACCAGTTCAGAGCTCTGCCCTTTGATCTCACTACAGCCCCCAGGGTGTTCACCAAATGTATGGCAGTGGTCACGGCTCACCTGAGACGTTGAGGATTCAAGGTATTTCCATATCTAGACGAGTGGCTCCTCACTGCTACTACCAGGCATCAACTTCGTCAAGCCAGGGACTACACAATCACAATCTGCTCCCAGTTGGGTATTACAATAAACTTCGAAAAATCTGCCTTGTCGCCCTGTCAATCTATCACCTACATAGGTGCAGACTTAGACACAAGGAACATGTCCGCAAGGCTACCGCCTGAAAGGGTGTCTACAGTTTGTCAGCAAGTACAAATTTTGATGCAGAGCAAAAGAATCCAAGCCAGGTTGGTCCTTCAAACTCTGGGTTCCATGGCAGCAGCCATTCTTCTAATCCCACTGGCCTGCTTTCACATGAGGATCCTTCAGTGGCTTCTGTTCACACAATGGTCTTTCCAACAGCTGCCCATGTCTCACATGATCATGATTACAGAAGCATGCAAAAGGCACCTGTCCTGGTGGATGGTCTCCCCACTAGTGACTCAGGGCAGACCCTTCATTCAGACCCCTCCGGTAGCCACTGTGACCACAGACGCCTCCCTGATGGGGGGGGGGGGCATTATCAGGGCAGGACAGTCCAAGGCACTTGGCAGCCTCACGAGTACCATCTGCACATAAACGTCCTAGAAATGAGAGCCATGCTCCTAGCGTTGCAAGCCCTTCAGGACTCTCTGACTTCTGGGACCATTGCAATTCAAACAGACAACATGTCAGTGGTGTGGTACATCAACAAGCAGGGTGGAACCAGGTCCTACTCCCTGTGTCGAGAAGCACTCAGACTGTGGCAGTGAGCAATTTCCTCCCAACGTTTTATGATTGCGACGCACATCCCTGGGAGGTCCAACGTCATAGCAGACAGGCTCAGCAGGGCTATCCTCATGCCTCACGAGTGGTCTCTGAATCAGGAAGTTGTGGATCTTATCTTCCACAAATGGGGACAGCCTTGTTGCGATATTTTCACCACCCCCTTCAACAGCAAATGCAGCAACTACTTCTCCCTTCTTCCGCTTTCTGGTCACTCACCCAGAAACGCTCTAGTCCACGATTGGCCTAAGGGACTTCTTTATGCCTTTCCTCCATTTCCCCTGATTCCAAAACTCATTCAGAAAGCAGTATTGTTGGGTTGCAAAATGATCCTCATTACCCCCTACTGGCCTCAACAGTTGTGGTTCCCATTCCTGCACCATTACCTTCTCGATCAACCTTGGACTCTGGATCCGATTCCAGACCTACTGATTCATCAATCAGGTGGGTTGCATCAATCCCTCCAAACTCTCCAGCTCACAACTTGGTTGCTCTACTTCCAACCTTAGCCAGGCTTCCCAGCATTTCCCCGGCTGTACGTGAGATTATTTTCTCCTCTCAAAGTCCACAACCAGAAAAATTTATGCTAGTAAATGGAAACATTTTTCTTGTTGGGCAGAGGCTAGGAATGTATACCCCTTTTCAGCCCCAGTCCACGAAATTCTGGAATTCCTAGCACAACTTTTTTATTCCGGGTCCACTTCTGCTACAATCAGAGTTCAATTAGCGGCCATTTCTAACTTTCATGTTGGTTTGTCAAATTCAAACATTATGTCTCATAAGCTCTGTAAAGCTTTTTTGAGAGGGACCACTCTCCTTAGGCCTCCAGTCAGAGATCCCCCTCCTCCTTGGGGCCTTAATTTGGTATTAACTTCCTTAACTCTGCCCCCTTGTGAACCAGCAGCGTCCTGCTCCATTAAGTTTCTGTCTTGGAAGATACTCTTTCTGGTAGCTATTACTTCAGCCAGACGCATCTCTGAACTTCAGGCACTATGTGTTCGTCCTCCATACTTGGTTTTTCATAAGGACAGGGTTGCTCTGAGGACTAATCCTTCATTTTTTCCGAAAGTCTGCTCGGAAAATAATTTAAACCAATCTATAGACCTTCCTGTGTTTTTCCCTAACCACACCAACAAGGCAGAGTACAAATTACACCAATTGGACGTTCATAGACTATTGCGTTTTTGCCTGCACAGGACTAAGGAAATAAGGAAGTATGACCAACTTTTCCTTTCCTATGCTCTAGGCAAACAAGGTCTCCCAGTTTCCAAGGTGACCTTATCCAGGTGGTTGTCTCACACTATTACTTTCATTTATCAATTAAGGAACAAAGATATGTTCATCGTGTTTCACTGTTGCAGTCATTACACTTGGGTTATCCTGCTGGCAGGCTACCCGCAGTCGGCCTGAATTCCAAAGTCTAGGTCCGGCGTCGGTTGCTGTCGCCTCTTCCCTGACGTCAGTGCACCAGGGGTATAAAAAATGCAGCCGACTCCATTTTCTTCAGTCTTTCTTGCCGCGCGGTGCCCGAAGCAAAAGCAGTTCACAAGTGCCAGTCAACCTACTCCTGAGATTTGCAAAGACGAATTTCAGATCCAAAGTCTTCATTTAAGCTAAGTACCCCATTGGGGAAACTTTTTTCTTGCTCCAGACCGATGTCAGAAAAAGTTAACAATTGTATTTCTTGTGGGAAGCAAATACCTCATAAGGATTTTCATTCCTACTGTATTCCTTGCCTAGGCCCTGATCACAACGTTTCTACCTGTCGGTTTTGTGCTAGATTTAACCAATGCACTATTCAGCGTCGTTACGACTTTGGTTTTCATTACTTTGGCCGAAGATTCAATTATATAATGCCGTCGGAACAGCCGACGACCGGAGTTTATAAAAAGCGCAAGGAAAAAGAAAAGGACAGGCATCCGAGGTCCAAAACCGACGACAAGGCTTCCGCTAAGCCATTCGCCGGTTCCCCGGTTCACAGTGAGGCGCTTTTGCAGCCCCTGACACCCGCTACCTCAGAGCCACAGGCCACTAATGACTCCCAAGTGGAGCCAGCTAGGCCTCTGGATACTCAAGGTATTGGACACTCGGAAACCATTCCCTCAGATGGGTCCAGAGCCGCTGAGCAGGCATCGGCTTCTGAGGGTGTTTTCAGACCTACACAGGTATATGAACAAAAACGCCAAAGGTTTTTGTTCATTTTGTTGGACACTGGGATCATTTTTTACTACACAGGTATATGTAAAGCCTTCTTCAGCATCCAAAGCAAAGACTAAAGCAGCTCTAAAGACAAAGAAACAAGTACAGCATTCTCCTGGACAGACTTCCATGCCTAAAAAACAGATGCTCAAAATGGCCGAAGACCTAATTACCTTGATCAGGGGTTCCCATCCCCCCTCCTGACAAGAGGCCTAGGCAAGAGACAGAATATGAATCTTCTGATCAGGTTTCCATTTCCTCTGACTCTTCTTCTGAACAGGAATACTCTCTTCCTCCTTATGAGGATTCTAATGCTAAAGAATCTATCCCTTCAGCCTCTCCGCCTGAGGATTATTCTTTTGGGGAAACCCTGCATACCATGAGGGAGCACTTCCACTGAGAGACTACTCATAATCTAAGAATAGGCTTAGAGATTTTCTTTTACTACCTCAGCACAGGCCTCTGACTATTCCTCCTGTGTTAGACATTGTAGATGATGTGTTTTCAGAGTCCGGCCTTTCTCCTGACTCTTTACCCCCTGCCCCTATTAAACCAGACAGATACTACAGGGTTCCAGATTCACATAAATTTCTTTATAAAAACCTTGCTGTTGACCCAGAAACTATTTCTCACGGTCCCAAAGGGGTCAAGGCTTCTACTGCAAAAAACCCTATCCCCTCTGATAGGGATTCAAGGGCGCTAGACAGATGGGGAAAAAGGTTTACACTTCTGCTACTTTGGCTGTGAGAGCTTTAAACTGCCAATTTCATATGCTTAAATATCAGCAATACTTAATGTCACTGCTAAAACAGAAAATGTTGACAAATTCTGATTGTGCAGAAAATAAAGAAATGCAGGATTTATTGCATGCAACTGAACAAGTAGGAAAGCATACATTGCAATGTGGTTTTGATTCTCTGGAGGCCTCTTGTAGGGCTGCAGTTACGGGTTATGTCATTAGGAGGGATGCTTGGTTAAAGGAACAGAATCTGCCTGATCATGTTAAAGCAAAATTATTAGATGCTCCATTACAGCATGATACCTTATTTGGTGTTAAAGCAGAGGAAGTGTTGAAGAAAATGGAGGACAAAGCGAAATCTATGCAAACAGTAAAGGATTTCTTACAGGTACAGCCACCCAGATTTAGCAGGAACTGGCCTATAAAGAATTGGTCCTTTCCAGTGTCCGATAGGCCACAAAGAGGCAGATACAGACGCCCCAGAGGCAGATCCCAGCCCCAGGGCTCATACAGGCCTAAACAGTGGGGCGCTTCTACCTCCAATAGTGGAGAAGACAAATCACAGCCATACAGGAAACAGTCCCAATGACTTTCCTCTGACAGCACCAAGCACTTACCTTTTGGCAGCCCCCTTAGGGGGAAAACTAGCACTTTTTCCTCAAAATTGGCACATGATCACCCAGGACAAATGGGTCTTGAATATAGTGTCCCAGGGCTACAGGTTCCACTTTCACACCCTGCCAAGTGCAAAAGGTATGCCAGACCTGCCACACAATCAATGGGCAGATGCACAAAAATAAGTTTCATCCCTTATGGACATGAGGGCCATTCAGCAAGTACCACAGCAAGAGCAGGGACAAGGATTTTACTCAAGACTTTTATTGGTACCCAGAAAGGACAAAGCCTGGAGACCAGTACTGGACCTGTCTACTCTAAATACATTTCTGGACGTCCCAAAATTCAAAATGTTGACTCTACAGCAGCTTTTGCCCATGCTGGGCAAGAAGGCTAGGCTTGTAACTTTAGACCTAAAAGAGACATACCTGCATATCCCAATCAGACAATCTTGCAGAAGATGCCTCAGATTCACAGCTGGGTCAATGCACTACCAATTCTCTGCACTGTCCTTTGGCTTATTTACTGCACCCAGGGTATTCACAAAATGCCTGGCACCAGTAATTGCATTTTGCAGACAAAGAGAAATTCAAATATATCCTTACTTGGATGACTGCCTTATTCAAGCAGAGAACAAGGACATTCTACTAAAGCATCTGGCATTTGTAAAGAGATTATTAATTTGCCTAGGGTACACAGTAAACGAAAAAAAATCAAAACTAGTACCCTCTCAAGAGATAATATTCCTGGGTGCAAGCTTAAATACAACTGCCCAGATGGCTTATCTCACGCCAGACAAACAAAGGCAACTGACTTCTTACTTCAAAATGTTGACAACAAAGACCCAGTTATCTGCAAGAAAACTTCTGCAGGCTTTGGGCTTCATGGCATCCTGCATTCTGCTAATTCCATATGCCAGACTGCATATGAGGAAACTTCAATGGTATCTAAAAAGTGTTTGGACTCAACATTGTCACAGCCTGGCACCATTAATTACCCTCATTCCTTGCCTGCAACAGGAGTTTCGATGGTGGGTACAGGCCCGTCACCACAACAAGGGACAGCCTTTCACCCTACCCACAGCCAGGTAGTCAATAACAACAGATGCATCAGATTATGCCTGGGGGGCCCACATGGCAGGAATATGTATTCAGGGCACATGGCCCACAAGCCAAATGCATCTTCATATCAATCAAAAAGAGATGCTAGCTGTTCAGAATGCCCTGACAGCTTTCAAGGATCTACTTCATCCAGGACAACTACTGATAAGGACGGACAATACTACAGTCATGTGGTACATAAACAAGCAGGGAGGCACACATTCTGACCCCCTCTGCAGACAAGCCATGACTTTGTGGGACACAGCATTGACCTATCAAGTACACCTGCAAGCACAATTCCTGCCAGGAAAGAAAAATACTCTGGCAGACGAACTAAGCAGAAACCTCACGGATCCCCACTTGTGGAAACTGGATCCACAAGTCTTCAGCATGATAACATAAATGGGGATGCCCAGACATAGATCTATTTGCTTCCCCTCACAACTGCCAACTGCAGAGATTCTGCACAAGGACTTATCAGGACCAAGCATGGAAAGTGGATGCTCTATCATTCAGCTGGAAGACCCTAACTGCATATGCCTTTCCTCCTCTGCCTCTCCTCCCCAAGGTACTCCTAAAGGTCAGACAAGAGAAGTCAAAAATGATTCTGATTGCCCCAGACTGGCCCCGTCAGCACTGGTACCCAATCCTAAAGAGCTTGTCTCAAGGCCCAGCCTGGACATTACCTCTAATTCCTCACTTACTGACCCAGCGAAACAATCAGATCCTGCACAGCCAACTCAGGACCCTAAATCTGGCAGCATGGCGGATAATGTAGCCATTCAGAAGACACCTCTCTCTAAAGCAGTGATGGATGTTATTTTGGAGGCTAGGAGGCCCAGTACCAGAAAATCTTATGCAGAAAAATGGAAAAGATTCTGTGCTTGGAACCAGGCATAAGGAACTGACACGTTTGTACCAAATACTTTACCCTCTTTTGGTAATATAGCCACCACAGCTTTTTTTTCCAATTCTGGTGATTCCCCTCATTTTTAAATAGTATTAAAAAAACTTCCTGATCTTTATCACTTTCTTCCCTACTAACATCCATACTTCCACAGAAATGCCATCTGTTCCCAGGAATTTCCCTGCAGATTGATTATACATCACAGTTTTTATCTCATCTCTTCCTATAATATTAGTTGTTGAGCCTCATCTTCTTCTAATCTTGGCATAATTAAGTCGTAGTAAATATTTCTGTTTGTGCACTTTCTTGGTTTGCAAATTTCTTTGCTTTATACAAATTTTCATAACATTTCCGAAATATCTCTAATAGCGCTATAGGATATCTGATTATTTTTCTTGTCACAGGCTCCCTAAGTTTGGCAACAACCCTTTCTACTTTCTGTTGCCTAAGTCGCTGATAAACATTTTGTGCTCTGGAGTTATCAAAAAATAATTGCTTAATAGCAATCTTTGTAAACCCATATATATTATCCAAGTACTTCCTTATTTACTCTTTATTAATATGTAGTTGCTCTTCTTCTTATTTTGTTACAGCCCCTCAAAATATTTCCTATTACTTTTTAACTATATCTCTTTGTTTTATTTCTACCGTATTCTAAACTTGTTTCATTTTATTACACTCACTATCTCTTCCTTCTGAAGAAATTAATATCTTCTCTAATAAGTCATGAATAATTGCCACTTCTCATTCCTTAAATTCCTTTCTTTTTAGCAGGTAAGTGGGAAAGCATCAGTATCTCACTTTTACTTCATTATCTCACACTTTTATCCTAGTTCGTATCAGAGCACGAGGTTGAAGCTTTCAAAAAAATGCTCATGTTCCTGTTCATGTGAAGTATAATTTCTAGCCAGTCTAGCCCAGTTATTGCAACTTTGGGGAAAAATATGTAAATTCTGTTATAGTTCTTACTATTGAATTCACATTTTCTGTAACATATATTTTCAAAAATTTCTTCAGAAATCTACCCTCTTTTCTTATATTTAATCTTCTTGGTCTCACCGACACATCCTCACTTTTGCAAATCAAGGTCCAGTCCTCACCTATAGGTAATATTCCCTTCTGATAGCTGATTATTTCTCCCAACATTTTCTTAAGCTCAGTAATAGCAGTTTTTGGTGGAATTTAATTACATGCCGGTGTAGTCTTTACCCCTTGCCTGTAGCCCCCTCACTAACACAAAACTAACATTATTGTCTTTCTTTTTCTGTCACTATTGGAATCCCTCTAGTAATCAGTATTATTACCCCCCCTTTCCTTTGTCCCTGATATTCTGATAATTATCCATCCTGAAATAATTTTTGTTAATTTCAGATGCTACAGTTTGTCAGTTTTGCTAGTGAAATTTTGAATTTTGCTGTAGTTTTTAAGGAGTGTTTATGTCACTGGTGATAAGGATTCCTTGAGCCTTGCAAGTCTGCTGAGCTACTTACTTTTTTATGTGATATTGAATGTTGTAGGGTCCACCAGGACAGAGAGTGAAATAGGTGGAAAGTTCAGCAAACACACGAAGACCTATTACATACATATAATTATTTGAAATGCAGTGAAAGCTGGATTTTGCTAAAATTAAGCCCACTAGGGGACCTTTGCACTAGTGATTTACCTGAAATAGCAACTGGAGCAGCATTTTCCCTGCTCTTGAAAATCCCTTTTCCAGGTTGATACAGATTAAAAGCAGAAAGACAGCAATTAACAAGATAGTATCACACTTATTTCTAGGATAGATTGACCCAGAATCCAGTCCTAAACATGTTCTGTTAATACATTTTATAAAAATGCAGTTTACCTTACTGTAGAGTGAGGCCGCTAGAGGCAGCTGGAGGGAGTTGGATTCACAAGGTAACCTAATCAAAGTATATAGCAATCATTTCCAAAATGTCATCTCTATCAGGTAGAGTAAATGCTGTCAAACCTACGGTTCTACCACATATTTTATATGTGATCAGGACTCTGCCCCTAAGTAATAGCCTTCCCACTATTAAGTAAGATTTACTTATCAGTGCAGTTTCAGGGTCGCTGGGCAAGAAAATCTTAATTTGCATGTCTCTGTGGAGGGTTGGGGGCTTCCCCCATTTTCCAAAATACACATTAGCTTTCAGTTTAGCCTAAGTGATGCCTTATTCCTAAGATGAGGATAACTCATCCCATTAAGGGGATATAAAAAGGCTACTGAATTATGTGAAGTTATTCCTTAGAAGGCTGATGGAGCCGAGGTACCAGAATGTGATGTGGAATAAAGAAGTTGTAGCCACAGCGGTGCTTCCTGTTTGGTTTATTAATTCAGCTGAGGAGAATTCCTGTGTTGCTGTTTTTCATTGTTCCTGTGGGGAACTGTGGTATGTTTTTCCGATAACTCTTGACAGATAAATTCAGGAATTCAGATTAAAAAAATAATATGTCCGAAATGAATGCTTTGAAAATTGGTCAAAAGAATGTATGCGATAAAGTGATATGGATTGGGAGCAGGACCTAATACCATAATTTAGCAAAACACAAAGGTTAGGTTCTTTATACACAAGCACATACAAAAAACATAGTTGGTCTGTCATTTTAATATGCGATCAAATACTGAACAGACAAGCTCCAGCTAATTTTAAGAAATGCTTGCTTACAATGTTTTAGTATCCATATTGAGCATTATTTTTTTTTTCTTTGAACAGTTAAAAGTGGTTTGGTGGGACTCAAATCTTAGAAGACAAAGAAAGGAACACTGCTTCGCAGAAGAAATGGGGAGGTACTCGAAAAAGCAAGACAAGCTGCATATATAAGTATTTATGGGGAAAAAAGATCTTGTACTCTGTATTCATTTACAACAAAGGTGGACCAATAAACTTCTCTCAGACAGCAAATGGGAAGGAATCCAGTTTAACATTAAATTTCTTAGGATGGGACCAGCAAATGAAATTCATTCACATGTACTCTCTCACACCAAGAATTATAAAATGAGATTAGGAAAGGCAATTTTAGGTACTGGAGATATGTTCAGGTAGAATACTGGTTTGCAGCATCTAAGGGCACAAAAACATGGGTTTACTACTAAGAATATATGCAAAAAATCACTAGAGGTGGATCCTCAGGCACTTGGAAATTCTGTATATTTAATTTTATCCAAGTCCTCTTGTAGCAGTAGAGAAATATATTTAAAGAATTTATATGATACTGACTAGTTATATGCCGTGGTGGTGCAGCGGTAGCGTTGTTGCCTCACAGCAAGAGGTTCTCTCATTCGAGTCTCGATTGGAGTGAGGGGAGTGCCTTCTTTGTGGAGTCTGCATGTCCTTCCCGCGGTTTGGTGGGCATTCGAAAGACATGCGTAAATGGGCGTGCCTTCGCTGAAGGTTGAACGTCGAGCTGGCACCTCGGCGTTCGTGAAAATCTACTGCCAATCATTAGCGGACCGGAGTTCCGCTGGGGCAACCCCTAACTGGGAAAAGCCGAAAGACAACAACATATGATACTGACCTGGCCTTTTCCCTATTTTGCCTGCAAGTTTGGCTTAGTTGAATAACCTATGTTATAAAACAATGCTTTTAGTGTTATTTACTTCTGCCAAAGAACGTCTTGAGATATTTTGTATCCCTTTGTTGATCCTCCACACCTGGTATTTTTCTTAAAATATTTTAACCAGGGAAAGTATCACCTCCAAATATGGATTTTACCACTGGTTAAGGTTTTATGTTGAGGCTTTCTGTGAAGACAGTCAGCTTTCCTTTTCTTAGAAGCATGGAGAGAATGTGTCTAAGCTTTACTTAGACAGATTGCTGCCTTACTGCATATACTTTTGCAATAATAACCATAATAGGTCTTTTATTACATTACCTAAGGCACATTCTAATAGATTTACTGTTAAATCTAGAGCTTTTTTTACGTAACGCAGCTCGGAGGTGATGTATGTGCATCAGCAACTTCTTTGTCTGATCACCTTTGCTGGGTCCTTATAAGATGATTGTAAAGTACAGGTTAACATCTTCCTTTGGAGGCCACTGTTATTCAGGGAATTTTCACAAATGGAAGACCACCAAGGACGATTTGCTTGAGAGTTTGTCCTGCTGTTACAGTTGATGATGGCCCTCCTTTTATCAGATGTAAAAGTTATTTACATACCACAAAAATAAATCTTAAGTAGTCCATTCTCCATTGTATACCTACCCATTCCTGCCTCTGACATGGCTGGTCTGGAGCTTCTTTCTTCTCTCCTTATTCAACTATGTAGACTCCTTTCAGGCATGACCCTGAGTAATTGGAGAGGCATGGCACCATTGTGCATTATTAGATATGGCAAGGTTGCCTAGAAGATTGGGAAAGTTTTATTTGATGAGCAGTCCTAATGTTTGTTGACATTCATCCTGCTGGGACAGTAGATCGCTGTACTCTGATAGATCTGCCTTTATGGTTAATTATGTAACATTCATTTATATATTAGCAGGATCTTTTGCTATGCTTATATTAATTATGCAGTGGTTAACACAGATTATTTTCTCCTAAAGATTAAAATATAGTATTTTTGCAGCGAACAGGTTCAGTTTTATGTTCTATTAAAAACTGAAACAAAAACATTTTAAATCACTAGATTCTCTGTGTGCGCTCTTTTGTGTTTAAGATCTGAAAACCTTTTTATAAAACGGAGCCACGATTTAAGGGTATGTCTAAACTATGACTTCATGCTCCTTATCAAATTCATGAGAAGTGCAAGGTGTAGAGATTGTATAAAAAATCAGTGTGCATTCCTGTCTGCCCTCACTAACTGACCCCTAACTCTTACATATCACAGTGGTATTTACAGTTTGAGTCATCTCTTTAAAAATGATAATTATAAAATGATGAGATGAAGATGCTGATAATAATTGTAATTGTACCCTTTATAGTTTACAGTTTGAGAGTGGCTGTTTCTGTGTACTTGCAAAGAATAAATTGGTCCGTTGGTACACCATAACCTCCCATTTTCACTCTGTATTATTAAAATGGATAAGACTTTGAGTCTGTCACTGAGTAATCAAACAAGGATATATATATATTTTTTGTTACTTAAGACATGTCTGTGTCTCTTAGTATTTTGTGAGGCAACTTTAATGATAATACACATGCAGGTCTTTAGTAGCTGATGGTAGCATGTTATTCCCATGTACATGATAACTGAAGTCACATTATCAAATTTTTCCTGAGCAATTCATTCTGCAGTAACAACATGTTCAATTTCACAGATTGGAGTTCAGTTTGGAACTGGACAAAAAGGACTTGCTGACTTGAAGCTTATGGCATCTTCCGATAAGCATATGTTTACCTTGACTGCCTACAAAGACTTGGAAAATGTCCTTAATGACCTGCAATCAAAAATTTTTGTAATTGAAGGTAAAACGTATCTTCATATACTTTTGTAATTTGATGTAATATATAAACAACATGGCTGTTGTAAAAGTGCATCTTTTTTAAAAGCTATGTTTACTGAGATATATTCAGCATGTTATTGTGTATGCATTTTTCCCAAAGGAAATAAAACATGAAACAGCAAAACAACTTCCAAATCACTTTGACAAATCATTGGAAGACAAGACTGCCCTTTTGCACTGCAGGAGTACAAATATAATGCCATTTTAGAAGAGTGGGACTAGAACAGAGCCTGGAAACTACAAACTATTTATGCTGACTTTTGTAGTTGTGAAACTGAGCAATCATTTCAGAAGAACAGGTTTTTCAATACCTACGCACCAGTGGAGTTCATTACATATATTAGTGCATTACAATATATAGATCACATAACACATATCTGACAGAGCTCTTTGGGCAACCAGTATACCAAACAAGGGTGAGACTGAAAATATGACTGATCTAGACTTTGGGAAGAAGTATGACATGATGCTACAGAATTTATTATGCTGATGTTGAGCAAGCCTTGTGTACTGTTGTGAGGTGGCAGTCTATGTAAAAAGCTACTTAACAGATCACAGAAAATGATGATAAGCGAATTCACCAAGGAAAACTGATTTAGTTTATTAGAGGTTAGTACTAGGACCTTTCCTTTTTAATAGCATATGTGCAGTTAAATTGTTATGTATTTATTTATCTGATTACTGGAAGATCCTTTTCAGCAGGTATCCAGCCCAGTGCAATGACAGTGAATAGTAAAGTAGTAGTACATAATTTGCATGACTGAAATACATAAAGTGTAAAAGGCAAAAAAATGTGAATAATGTAGTTACTGCCTTGATTAACATTAAATAAAACAGTGAGTACTTTCAGTGGCACTGCAGAAGGAACATAGGAAAAGTGTTTCTTTGAATGTGATATTAAATAAACAGTTAAGGGAATGCACTCAGCTGAGAATACCAGATGAAATGGAGCTTGAGCAGGTGTGAGTGGTTCTCAGAAGGTTTATCTTCAAAGATAGTCTTATGTGCAGTAATTTAATCAATGAAATTAAAAATAGTTTGTGTTAGTAGTGAATAAAAGGAAAAAATACACGTGGAAGGGAAGATGTATTTTTAACAACCAAGGTAAAAAGAGACTTTTTGAGTATTACATCAAATGATCTGTGTGTGGAATATTTTTTCTGAGAAGGTGGTAAGAAAAGCTGGAGAGATCCTGGAATATATGGTGAATGACTGAGACATCACCAATAGAAAGAGGGTAAATACTTCTATTATTTATTTATTTGCTAATCAAATAGCTGAACCAATCAAAGTGTTCTTTTTCTGTCCTGACTGCAGCATTAAGACAACAGTGTCACAGAGTAAATGTTTTATTTATTTGATAACTGGGTAGTTAAGCCTATTGAACACAAGTGATCCTTGTTATGGGTGACAGTGGAACACTGTTTTGTTTAATTCAGTTGATCAGATTCAGATAATTTGCAAGTTAAAATTGAAGGAATAAAATCCAGGACTACAAGATGAAGGACATTAATAGATTATGTTCTTAACCCCCAGATGAACTGCCAAACAGAAATACAGAAAATTAGAAGGTTAACACATTTTGATGGTAGCACTACGTAAACATTACATATAATGACATACATCAGTAAAATCAAATTGCTAAAACATGAGATTGTCAAGATCAAACACCAGGTTGATAAACATACAAAGTTGCAGGTGATATTACAAAAACAGCAAGGCATTATATTTTGAATATGCACTAAAGTACACAGTCAAATAATTAATTAGAATTTACTAAACGCAGTTCTAGTAACTTTACTATGTCATGTGATAGGGGCTAGCCAACTTAGTTAATACATGAGACATGATGGAAGACTCCACTGCTCAGAATAGACTAAACACATTATATCAGTTAGTAGCTGGAACAGGATGCCACCTAAATATTGAAAATGTGCTCTTTTTGGAAGAAAGTCATCCAGGTTCCATTTAAACACATTAATTGTTGTCTTCATACAAAAAGCTGATATAAGCTGCAAGCACCTGTGCTGAATAAGTATGATCCCCAGACTGAGTTTTATTTTTGGGTCTGCTGGGAGTGACTTGTCTCATTATGGCATGACCAAAGCTGATAGGGCTCACCACTAGTTTCCAGTGGCTGGTAAATCAAGGGACAGTACTCCAAAGAAAACAGTTTAAACCATAGAAAGCCAATAACAAAGTCCAATCAATAAGGGGCCACTTAGCTTTCTGCATGGTCTCATAGAAATCCTGTTTCTCCTGTAACATTATCACAGACTAGCACATTTTGAAGTTTCTGTTGAGGGGTGCCATTGGTTAAAAATGCAGAACTGATAAAGTGAAATCTATATCTGAACTGAATGATAATCTCAAGATTTCAAAATCTCTAAAACTCCTGCAGTCAGTAATTCTGAATTCAAGAATTTTGAACAGACAAATGTCCTTAAACTCTGTGATGAGCTATCTACATTCATTTGTAACATCATCAGACCTGATCCTGATGTAGTGGTCCATTATACAATGTTGCTTTATTCCCTTAAGGTAAGTGGTAGACCTTGTCATCATATCTCTCAGCCTCTTAGCACAAAAAATCTGGGCAAAGCCAAAAAGAATGGGGGACAAAGCTCCAAAAATAGGGACAAATTTTAAATATTGCTCTTGTAAACTTAGAAAGATGCTAGACTAAAAGGTTTTGTGTTACCATGCATTTTTCTGAAGGAAATGAAGTCTGAAAGTCAAATGCGTCATTATTTAGTGAATTTAATCCTCAATGATTTGCCCAAAAATCCAGAAAATCACAATTTCATGAGCAATAGTCCAAAAATATGAGGCAAAAATCTGGACAGTCTGTGAAAATCTGGACATTTGAAAGGTATGCTTGCATCCCTAGTAGAGCCAAATAAAATGTGTAGTTTAAAAACAAACCTTCATGTGGTCCAGCAGCTTAAATAAGTTGTAAAACACGCTAAAAACAAAAAAGCAGCAACCAAGATGATCCACACACAGTTTGTTCACGTAAGTGCTTTTGACCGGAACCACCAGCCTTCTTCAGACAATAATCATTACAGCACATATCCCTTATATACGAAGTTAAAACCAATTGACCAATGAGTATAAAATTCACTAAAAACTCTAATCAAAAATGTTATGTACATATATAATTACCTATTGTAGATCTTCATCTTCAAAACACTAGAAAAAGAAATAGTATCATTGACACCTGGTGGAATAGAAGCATTTAAAAACTCTTGCCACCAATATTGTTTATTTTGTAAAGTTATTTTCCATGGACCACCACCCCACCCCCCCCGGGACTTATTTTAATCTGCTCCAATACAATGAAAGAAAAAGAATGGTCACTATACAGGGCATTAGTAAGTTTACACTTGGAGATCTCATAAAGATGTTCATATATGCGTTGTCTTAATTTCCTTCCTGTCTTACCTATATAATAGGTAGAACAGATTGAACACATAGCAGCATACACAACCCCCTTTGATCCACAATTAAAGTGGCCATTGATAGTGATAGCCTTATCACCCAGTTGGACTTTATCTTTTTCTAGAATAGTAATAGGGCAATAGTTGCTCATCCAACATTTCCTCATCTTCCCACTACTTTTTGTCCTGCCATCTAAAAATGAGTCATACCAATCTTTTAAATGTCTGTCTTTTTTTTCTATATAAATTTAGGAGTACTTCCCAAAATATTACTTAAATCTTGGTCTCCTAAAATTACGGACCAATTTTTTTCCAATATACGTCTTGATGGTATACTGTCCGTAGTATAGGGAATAACAAATGCTAAGCTCCTATTGTTAATACTTAAAATAGGACTATCAATATTGGCTACATTATCAAGTATCACTAAGGAACTCCCTATATTCATGTTAACATCCCCAGAGCCTTTGTATTCAACCATATATACTGATGATGCACTACAATTAGTGGGAAACACAGAGGGTGTCACATTAATTAAATTGTTAACCTCGACTGGTACTGTTTACTCCATAATGATATGGACTTATTATATAGCTAATTATATTATATAGCTAAGTATATTGATGGTGAATTTAAAGAATATTTAGAGAAATTGGATTATTTATATCCAGATTCTTGGGACTTTTTATCTAAATGTAACAGTTTAGTGAAAAATATTAGCAATTTGAATGACTGTCTCTTTTTAACTGTAGATGTTAAAGACTTATATTCCTGTATTAAACTGCACAAAGGTGGTGAGGTGTAAACTCGAAACACAATAGAGGCAATGAAAACTAGCGCTTTCATTCACTTTAATTTCAAACGTGAACTTCTTCAGAAAAACAAGAGCCCTCCCCAGCTCTTGCTTTTTATACATCACAACACAGGAAATGATGTGAAAAACGTTATGCGATTGAATAATTAATTACATTTCATTACAAATTCAAACTGTCATTAAGAAATCATATTAACTATAAATAAAAACTAATGTTTATAATAAACATTTGTAGTAGTTTAAAAACATTATTTATATTACTGAGATTTCATAATAAAGTGCTTTTACTAATAAATTAGTTTTTTTTAAAAAATCCACAATATTTATAAAAAAACCCTCATATATTAATACTTTGTATGTATATATGTATATAAAACAATTATTATACATATGTATATATATCCATATAAATACACCTTATATTATCAGTAATAAATAGAATCAAATTTTGATATAAAAAATGACTCTATTATGAATACTTCTTTTTTCTCAAACTCTTTAAAATAGATGTGTAGAAAAGAGTAATAAACACAGATAAAACAATGTTCACAACTTCACGCTATATCATAGAAACTAATCTATACATGACCCCACCAAAAAAAGGACATCAAATACTAACATACACTCCTGTTGACACAAATTGCACTAACTGTCTGCTGATGTTACTCCCAATCACATTAACAAACATAACTCACATATCCCAACAGATAGGCAGGTATCCAAAAATGAACGCATCCAACAAAGGTGTACCTTAAAAACCACCAAGCATGATGTCTCCAACATGAGTGACTGTGGCACATGTTGAAGCAACCTATATATATGTGTGTATAAAGTTCTAATCTAGTGTGTAGACTCAAAATGTATATAGGAAAGACAAATATAATAAAAAAACAGTAATAGTGGGTTATTGATGATAACTAAAACCCACTAATATTTTAAACCCAAAATATTATGCAGAAACACTAATGATCTAAATGAATCTTGTTCTACTATGAAGTTGACCAAAGGTGTAATAAAGTATTTGTTATTTGTATAACAGGAAACATTTTACGTTGATAACCTCATTTAGGCTTGGTTGTTGGTCAGCCCCCAAAATAAGTTGCCAGAGAGCTTCCTTTTGTTCCAACCTATTATTATTTTTGGGGGCTGACCAACAACCAGGCCTAAATGAGGTTCCACACGAATTGGGGGTTGAATGGTTTACTGAATTTTTTACAGGAACCGTACCGGTTGGCCAAGATAAAGTCAACACATTGGCACATTTATTGGAATTAGTGTTATATAATAACTTTATATTTTATGATGGCTACTCCTTAAAGCAAGTAAAGGGGGTGGCAGTGGGGTCCCCTTTAGGACCCTTTTATGCTAACATAATTATGGCTGTACCTTCTTTGGGGAGAATGTTTAATGACTCCCAGTTATGGAGATGTAATGTATTAAAAAAAAAGTGTCTTCATGAAAGTTTTCTTAACCAGGCTGAAATGTTGTGTTTGGGGCTGTTGCTTTGGTGCCTTATAATATAGACTGCTAAGTGAGATGACATTTTATGTGAAAAGGATGTTATGCCAGTAAAATTTCAAATATTGGTAAATACAAGTTGAGGGCCAAAGGATACTGAATGAAGAGAAATGGTTTGATGATATGGCAAGTTGAAGACAGCATCGGCATTTACCCTAGTGATATACTATAGCAGATCTATTGATATGACAGGTGACGTTTTAGTTATGTTTTAAATGAGTTTGCAATCTAAGTGGATTTCAGTGGTAATGGAATGTGGTTCCCTACTTTGGCTACATGATTTCAGTATAGAGGGTCACCTGCAGTATTTGATGATTTGTTTATAGAGATTATTGATTTTTCTGTAGAGCATAAAATTCTATTGGATGAGTAATATTGAATTAAGTTGTTAAGGGCTGGGCAATTGTTTGGCTTATAGAGAAGTCTGGGGTTTAGTAGCTGTTGTGAATTATTTAGCCATGTTTCATTCAATAAGAAGGACTGTTGATGGCAGAAGAGATTAGAGTCAAGTCATCAGCATATTGAACTAGGGTACCATTTATTGTGGCAGTGAAGAAGGCACTGATAAATATGTTGAAAAGTATTAGGCCTAGTATAGATCCTTTTGGGACACCAAAAGTTACAGGCAAGAAAATGGAGATATAATTTTTCCATTTCAGTGTTTGTGCTCTGTTTGAGAGGTAGCTGTGGAAGCATAGCAGTGAATAGTTGGTGAGCTCTAAGGAAGAGATTAAGGGTTTCAGATGGGAGACAATATCAAAAACTTTTGTTAAGTCTAGGAAGATGGTGGAGACCAGGCTTCCAGCATTCTTGTGGTTCTGAGAGACTGCCTTACATATTATCTGCAATTATACAGAGCTGAATATATATTTTTTTGGTTATAGAGTTTAATTGTTGATTAGATCTGTGTTGAAACTGTTGTCTCACTGTTCTGAGAGACTGATCGGCAAATATACAGAGCTGAGAATATTTTTTTTGGTTTTAAAGTTTGTACTGTTAGTTTTTGCTTAGATCTCTGTTGAAACTGTTTTGTCCCACCTACCCTCCCTATTTTTGGAGTTTAAATTTGGTGGCTTTTGCAGTTGCCTGCCCCCACTGTAGATTTGGTCTGGGACACTCCCCCGTCCCATCTCTTTACCACATTCTACCTAATAAACTCTTTCTGCACTTGCTTTTAGTCCTTTTTAATTTAATTGCATTTTTTAAAACTGTGTTTGGTCTAATATTGCTGCATACTCAAGTGTGCTAGCTTGCACTGCATATGAATTGTTTTTTACTACTGTTTTTGCTACTTTTCTGTAAACAAAAAAAAAAAAACACTGTAAGCCTGTTTTCTACCTTTCCTGTAACTAGTGTTCCAGATACAGATTTGCTGCGTTGGAGGGAAGCCTTCTAGCGTATCAGTGGGAGTGGTAAGCACTAGGTAACCTGTCTACCACATAAGTAGTGGTTCTGGTCCAGAATTTGTAGTTATTGGCCGTTTGGGCAATCTCTTCCATCTCTCTCAACTTTCTGATTTGAAAGCCTGTATTTGCACTTGTTTCTGTCCTGTAACTCATCTAGTGCAGATACAGATTCTTAGTTTTAGCACTTAAATTTGCTTGTTCATGCTCAGCACTTGTTCAGAACTTATAAGCACTAAATAAGCTACTAATTACTATAGCACTCTATCGTCCTCATTACCTAGAGGAAAACAGTTTTTGTACTTGCTTTTCTCGCTTGCTTAGAGAAAAACAGCTCTTGTACTCACTTTCCTCAGTTATCTAGAGGAAAAACCCTGCAACTCTCTTTTTGCGCGGTCTTGAGCACAGAGCAGAGTCGGGCAGCACCGGTTAGCTGGGGTATACTATTCCCGGCCCCACAAAGTCTGCGCTGTAAATTTTCCCTTAGAACTAGGCAAGCCTCAACTCAAGTGCTTCAGCTGCTCTTATTGCAGCACTTGCAAAACAGAAATCAGCACTTGTCCTAATCTCCTAGACAGCACTATTATTCTCCAAATTTCCTAGACAGCACTATTATAATATAGCATAAGACCCTCGATCGTCCGCAGGACTTAAGTTCAATTTACTCTTCAAAGCATGTCTAGAGGTCAGCTACAGGTGTACTCTCCAGTTCATCTGGTGGAATTGGGCATCCTGAGGCAATGTCACAACTGCTTCATGTATACAGACAACCCTCTCCTCTTACCTCTAGACACAAACACTTGTGAGAGATGCAAATACACAGCCAGACTGGAGGCTAAGCACTCTGAACCCATGACTGTAACAGACAGTCAAGAGGATAAGGGACACACTTGCATCACACCACCTGTCACACATGAATCTACAAAACAAGCACCAGCAAAACATACGCATAAAT
The DNA here is from genome assembly GCF_019279795.1 of Protopterus annectens. Lineage (NCBI taxonomy): Eukaryota > Metazoa > Chordata > Ceratodontiformes > Protopteridae > Protopterus > Protopterus annectens. Next base: position 1,469,451,781 of record NC_056744.1, on the reverse strand, counting down.
ACACAAAAACATATTCGGAGGCACTAGGTACCAATCTGAAAAAGAAACAGTGCCCTCCAAAGCAGACAAGCAAGCAACCTGCACCCCCAAACACAAGCCAGAAAACACATAATTCACCTCAGCAATGTGCCTCACAACAGCCCTTAAGGCAAAACACTATACCTAACATGCTAGTAATAGGAGACTCTATAGTAAGGCACACGGATGTTCCACTCACCAGGCTGAACAAGGAGAAGGTTACTGTCAGCTGCCTGTCGGGTGCTCGGATCCACCACATAACACAGGCACTTAGGTCACTCCAAAACAAGTACAAGTATGACGCTGTCATTGTACATGTTGGTGTGAATGATCTAAGACGTACCTTCCTGGACTACATGAAAAGAGACATTGAGGAGCTCTCTGATCATGTAGCCCATGACCCTGACCTTGAGTAGCATACTACCTTCACCTAGAATGATACCACAATACAAAGACAAAATGATCAATTTCAACAATTGGCTAAGCTTCTGGTGTCATTCTAAGGGAATCCAGTGTCTGTCTGCCTGGGATGGCATGATAGACAAGCCTCGCTGTTTTGCCAGAGATGGGTTGCACCTGTCACCCCTAGATTTTCGAATACTGGCCAAGGCTCTTGCCATCCCCATAGTGCCTTTTTTAGGCAAGGCTCAAAGGACAAACCAACCACCGTAACCAGCACAGGTAACCAAAAACTAAGGGTAATGCTACTCAACGCCAGAAGTCTCAACCTCAAAATGCACACACTCGAGGCTCTCCTCAGCATGGAGAAAATCTATGTTTGTGCAGTGACGAAACCTGGTTCAAGGCTCAAGAGAGCACCCCAGCACTGCCAGGTTACAATTCATATCATACCTTCCGGCCTCAGTTACCGGATCGCAGTACAAAGGGTGAAGGTGTATCCATATTCATCAAGGATACTCATATCTCCAGGTTAGTAGCGCAGCATGATGCCCCAGAGATCATCCATGCGCAACTATCAGCAGGCAAAACCACATTTCAACTCGTAGCCGGTTATAGATCGCCCACCATGTCCCAAGATGCTCAGTCTGCATTCCTTGAGACATTAGAAAATATAAAGGTCCTACCCAACACCATAATCTTGGGTGATTTCAACTACCCTGGTATAGACTGGGCGAACTACCAATGTTCCAACTCCTATGCTCAGCGATTCATAGAATTTATAAATTCAAATGCCCTTGAGCAACTAGTATGTTGCCCCACTAGAGGGGACAACATATTGGATTTAATCATCACAAATATGGGCGCCCATTGTACCGCACCCGTTATCACTCCCTCCTTGGTCAGATCCAACCACAAACTGATAACCCTGGACATCCTCACCCCTCCACCTCCCCCAGTCAAAGAAACCATAGCCAAAAACCTTTCTAAAGCAAACTTCAAACTACTTGCATCCAAAGTGGAAAGCTTCACTATTCCCTTGCAGAAGGATAATGATATCCAGGATGCGAAATCCTACATCAAGGCACTCTATATGCATCTTCAGGATTGCATGGACCGTGCTATCCCAAATAAAACCAAGACTCCTTCCTCAAGCAAGAAGAAACCAGTCTGGTGGACCCCGGCCATAAGCAAACTTTACAATAGAAGGAGGAGACTTATACAAAAAAAGGCCAAATCTCAAGTAGAAAAATCAGCCCTGATCAGCATTAGTAAGAAATTGAGGGCCCTCATCAAGTCAACTAAAGCTAATTTTGAAAAGAAAGTTGCCAAGGATAACCATAAGGCCTTCTATGGCTACGTCAAAAACCTAAATGGCAACGCTCAGGTCTGTTCTGAGTTAGTACAAAATGGAACAAAATACACTGACCCTTCTGATATTGCCAACATCTTGTCTGACAGGTTCAGTGCAACCCCCCCCCCCCCTCACCACCTACAGGGCCTATTACCATTCCAGGGGATTGTGTAAGTCCAATTATTACTGATACGTTGGTTAACAAGGCTCTATCTAAAGCTAAAAACACTGCCTCCATGGGACCAGATGGTGTCCCAAGCTGTGTCATACGCAGGCTCCAAAAGGAATTAACCCCGCATCTTAATACCCTGTTTAGTCTCAGCCTCTCCACAGGATATGTGCCCATAGAATGGCGCATGGCAATGGTGGTCCCACTACACAAGGGTGGGGCCACAACTGACCCTGGGAACTACCGACCAATAAGCCTGACCAGTCTGATCTGTAAGGCTATGGAGCGAATCATTATGGAACTCATAAATGGAGAGATTGGGAACCACCAGTCACTGGACCCCACACAGTTCGGCTTCGTCAAGGGCAGATCATGCCTCCTGACCCTGGTGGATTTCTTTGAGACAGTTACTCAGGCTATAGATAAGGGAAAGGAGGTACACACGGCTTACCTTGACCTTGCTAAAGCATTTGACACCATTCCCCATTCAGGTATTATTGATAAGCTCACCAGCCTGGGCATAAACCCTTACGTCACAAGATGGATCTCAAACTGGCTCTCAGACAGATCCCATAAAGTAGGAGTAGCGGGATCTATGTCTGAATCCAAACCAGTAAAGATTGGTGTGCCTCAGGGCTCTGTCCTGGGGCCCCTCCTGTTTGGCATATACTTCTCAGAAGTGCAGGCAAGCACGGAAGGGCTGTGGCTGACTAAGTTTGCAGACAACTGCAAACTGGGTGCTATAATAGAGTCTCCGGCCGACATGGAGATCCTCCAGAAGGGCCTAAATGAGACTGATGCATGGTGTCAAAGCCATGGTCTCAAGCTAAATGCAAAAAAATGCGTAGTAATCCCCTTTGGAAAAAGCAGAGTACCCGCAAACTACAACATAGGAGGTAATCCCCAGAAATCTGAAGAAGAAATAAGGGATCTAGGGTCCCAAGTAGATAGTCAGCTTTCCTTTGATAACCATGTTGCCAAAGTGGTTAGAAAATCCTTCTGTGTGACCCGTCTGATCACGAAAGGGTTCGCATCAAGATCTAAGGATGTAATGGTGCCCTCTACTCTTCCCTCATCAGACCCATTATTGAGTACAATGCACCAATTGGAATGTACCTGGCTAGACATCTCCAGCAGCTGGAGAGACCACAGAGGTACCTAACCAAGAGGATTACTGGCCTCAAACAGTTGCCGTATGCAGCACGAATGAAAAAGCTAAGACTGTTCTCTGTTGCATACCGCTTTCTCAGAGGCAATCTCTGTCTAACATACAGAGCCATGTCCAACCCAGAATTGTTGAACATGCTCCATCTTAGCAAAACCAAATCTACTCGAGCTACACACTCTAGGGATATAAACCTCAACACAACAATGAATAGAACATGCTGGAGGGATAGATTCCCTTCTCAGAGACTTCCCTTACTATGGAACAGGGTCCCGATCTACATAAGACAGAGCCCCTCACTATCACTCTTCAAGAGTAACCTTGATGAGTGGATGGGTAACAGAAAGTTCACACCGGGGATCGCACCAACAGCGCTACTAGATAGGGGCCAAGGGTACTAGCTTCTAGTACAAGGGTCTAGGGAGCTACTAAAGGGGCGGTGAATACCGCATAACGTGGCTGGGCTAATATATGCCTTCAGGCAGATAGCCCAGTACCAACCTAAGAACCTATGTTGACATTATTAACAAAATTCAACAAAGCAGTAGTTGTGCTGTGATGAGGATGGAAGCATTGCTGAGCTAAAGACAGAAGCTTGGTCAGCTATTAGATAGTTGAGATGCTGTGTATGAATATATTTTTTCTAATATTTTTGATAGTGTCAATAAAATAGCAATATGCCTTTAGTTTAAAAGATTTGTATTGATTCCACTGTTGAGTAGTGGAATAATTAAAGATTTGTTCCATACCAACGGGACTTTATTTTCAGATATGGATCAATATATCAGAACTGAAACTGGATATACAACTGCCTCAGCTGCTCAGTGAAGATATACACAAACGTGATTGCCAGGGGCAGTTGTAGCAAGCTTTAATTCTTTGAGGTATTTTTTAATGGTATCTGTGGGAACTGGTTGGAAGTAGAATCAGTGAAGGAGTTTATTTGATTTTGTGGGAACATCAAGAGCTTGATTAGTCACCTGGTTGGTTAATGACTGTATAAAGTGGTTACTGAATTGGTTACCTATGGTATCACTTTGTTTCTGTAATGTTTGGTGTTGCTTTGTAGCTTGTCCTGGATTTAACAGTTTATTGATGGAGACCCAGAGCATCTTTTGTTTATTATTGTGTATGTTTTGATTGGTTGAGTAACAGGCTTTCTTATCTTTGGTGATGTTTAGTTAAGTTTCTTAGTTGTATATATGCTAGTAAAGTAGGAGCTGTTTTATTTTTTGCCCCGAACTTTTATACTTTGTCCCTTTGTTTCATGAGTGGTTTAGTTGCTAAGGTTAGCATGGGGCAGTGTTGCCTTTCACTCTTTTTATTCTGAGTGGAGCTAGAGTGTTTAGAACACCTAAAAAGATTTTATTGAACTCAAAGAATCTTCTTTGGGGAGAATCTTTAATAACTCCCAGTTATGGAGATGTAATGTATTAATAAAAGTGCCTTCATGAAAATTTTCTTAACCAGGCAGAAATGTTGTGTTTGGGGCTTTGGTACCTTAAGATATAGACTGCTAAGGAGGATGACATTTTACTTGAAAAGGATATTAGGATCCAATTGAGGGTTGACTGTCTGGCTGTGCCTCTGTTATATCTAGTAGGTGTGGTTATAAATTGGGTGAACTTGTACAGATGCATTTTACTGGTTGGATTTTCAGACTGTATGTTTAGCCAATCTATATTAATATCACTAAGTATTATGATTTTATAAAGGATTTTTTAGGAGACCCAGCACAGAAAATCTTCCAGTGTTTTAGCATTGTTATGTGGGATATATATATGTGTGTGTGTGTGTGTGTGTGTGTGTGTGTATATATATATATATATATATATATATATATATATATATATATATATATATATATGTATATGGGTCCCCTACATATGGTCGAAATGCCACAAAGTCGAAACCCATGTGGCTGAGACCATATGTTCGACTTTTGAAATCCAGACCATGTGTAACGGACATCTCTGTGCAGTGCGTAATGGAAATATTTCCATTTCCGCACTGCAGTGCGATCTCAGAGTTGGTATATTAAAGTTATGGGGGTGTGGGGGCACTGCCCCCCAGGGGGGGCACAGGGGGGCATAGCCCTCCTGCTATCACTTGGAAAGTGAGTTACTGTTGTGTATTTTTTTTTTATTTTTACATGTTCAAAATTGCGGAAGTTGAACATATGGTCTCAGCCATATGGATTTCAGCTTTCTGCAATTTCGATCATGTATAGTTGACATATATACACACACACACATATATATATATATATATATATATATATATGTACATATATATATATATATATATATATATATATATGTATATATATATATATATATATCTAGGACTTTTGATCAAAAGATCAAAAGGCTGAATCCAAAACCACCGAACACACTTTAACGAAAGGGCTTTCACTGAAAAAGCGCTTTCTTTAAAGTATGTTAAAAAAACCCACAAAATCTACTTGAATGCAGGGGGGCAAGCCCCCCTGCACACACCCCTACTTTAATATTCTCACTCCGAGGTTGCACTACACTGGGGAAAAGGGAATTTTCTCTTACTGCACCGTAGTACAACTGGAACAACAAGCAAACTTACGTGAAAGTGCTGCTTCGGTGAACAGCACTTTTGTGAAAGTATGCTCACCAATTTGGGATAAGGTGGAATATGCAGTCGAGCATCTGTACGGATCCCATATACACATATATATATATATATATATATATATATATATATATGTATGTATATATTACTGCAAATGTGTTGTGAGTGATTAATTTTAACATGGTTAGCATGAATTCTGAATTACAGAACGTTGGCTGGTTTTGGAGGATAAAGGGAGATGTTTAGTGTGTTTTTGTAGAAAATAGCAACATTGCCAGCTTTTTTCATACCTCTGTGTAATCTGACAGTGTTATCACTTGGCTGGAAAGTGTGCTCATTTTTTTTGGTTCCTGGCATAGCCAGGTTACTGTGACAAGTAATATGTCCAGGGAGTGTACTGCTATGCATGCATGCACTTTAGAGAATTTGTTATAAATTCTTAGCAAGTTGGTATGGTATGTATGAAGGCCAGGGTGGGACTCTGGGTGAGATATTAGTGAGAAAAGAGCTGATAGGGATATGCTTTCTGGTGCCTGAATATTAACCAGAAAAATAGTGGTTTGTAAAATAAAGGAAAAACGGTCTAAGTTATATTACCAGCCAACAAGACTTTCATAGAATGAACTAGTAACACCAAAACAAATAACAGAATATGGTTAAACACTTTTGACTACTTCACAATTCATTGACATCATCAGAACAAAATACAAACTTTTCCATAAGTCATTTGAAACACTGTCAATCAAGAATTAAAGCTCTTTTAAAGTTATATACACAGAAAAAAACACATTAAAGCACAAAAGCATTTTAAACTTATTTAATTACTTTGAAACTTATTGATGTATTTGATTGTGTATTATACCTTATGCTATGGGCAGCCGCGGTGGTGCAGCAGTTAGCATTGCTGCCTCACAGCAAGAGGTTCTTTGGTTTGATCCTCAGCTGGGGTGCCTTGTGTGCGGAGTCTGCATGTCCTCCCTGTAGTCGCGTGGGTTTCCTCCGGGTGCTCCAGTTTCCTCCGACATCCCAAAGACATGCTCTCGGTAGACTGGACACTCTAAATTGGCCCTAGGCATGAGTGAATGTGTGATGCCTTCTGTAGAAGGTTGGGCCGCGCCGGGTTGGCAACTCGATTCCGTAAAACTCCACTGCCAGTCATGAGCGGACAGGTGATCCGCTTTGGCGACCCCTAACCGGGAAAAGAAGAAGAAGATTATGCCTTATGTTATATTTAAATATCTTAAATAACTTAAATGACAATACATTAAAGTATTAAAACTTTGAATCGATAATATAGTGTATGAATATAAATTTGCATGTTAATGTTAATATCAAATACAAAATACAATTCCTCCAATTTTGCATAAAACCGTATTGATGTTGAAATTTAGGTAGAATAAATAATTTTAAAAAATTTAAAAAGTAAGGTAAAATAAATATTTTTTTTAAAACTGGTACTGTTGAAATATTATCATTCAGTCCTGGGAGTGTGGTAGCATTGAATCTGAGTTGCCATAGCAACACTTTATATTCTAAGCTACTTTCCCAATTACCCACACCCCCATCCCACCTCAGGTCCACATTAACTATATGAAGTATTCCAAACCTAAATTTCTTAAAATTAATTCATACCAAGGAATGATTGTTTTTAAGGCATTTTTGTATTCCTTGTATTACTATTGTAGTGATGTCCATTCCTAAAATCCTTTTTTTTTCCTATGTGAAAATGGGAGCAGATACTACAAATAGCAATATAAACAACTCCCCTAAATTAATTAAACCAAACTCCAGGATGTAGGAACGTTGTGCATAATTACCACATTTTTGTCATACCCTTCCTGGTGGTTTGAATGTTTAGTTTGTTGGCTACCTAACTTTATACATTTTTTTAGATTCTTCCCTGTCTTATAAACAAAATTGGGTCAGTCCCCCATATCTTTAATAAATCCTTCATTTGACTTAAATATGCTCCAGCTGATATTAATAATTTATTTAATAATGGGAAAAGTTAAATTGAATTACTAGAGCTCTTTTGAAGGGTTTAGTTTGATTGGACAATTGGGGGAGTTTAATATCTAATTCTTCATCACCTCATAAATCCAAGCCCAATACTGGCCTGTGTTTTAGTCCTCAGTTGTTGAATATGCCTTTACTTTTATTGTAAACCAATTTTGTTGGATATCCATGAGCAAAAACATTGTTTCTCATTTAGCTTTTTCTTTTAGTAAAATATGTTTTCTAGAAATCATCCGGGACAGCCGACTCAGTTGCCCTGTAAGTAAACCCTTTTTATAAGTAAAAGGGTGTAAACTCTTAAAATCTAGATATGTTTTATAAAAGGTAGGCTTTCTGCAGCTATTAGAAACAGACACTTTATCAAAAGTTGAAATAGTGGTATCAAGAACATGTACTTAGTCTGTATTAAGAGTACAAGAAAACTTCAGAAATTCAGTTATTCTATTCAAGTAGTTAACAAATTCATGTTCAAATTCTTCTGATCTTTCCCAAAGGACAAATATATCATTCAGATATCTCAGATATATGGTTCCTACGATCATAGGATCATAGTAGATTACTAGGCTATCGACCAGGAGGTCATTTTAAGCCTAGCCATTTCAACATACCCAAGATTGCATTTAATGATGACTGCCCATATCCAGGAGGGGTGTGGATGCTATCCCCAGTAAGAATTTATGGTAGCACATCCACTCATCCAGGTTCCTCTTGAACAGTGTCATAGAGATGCTATTTTTCACATGAATTGGTAGCCTGTTCCAAAGACGTGGCAGTCGCTGGAAAACAAATCTATCCCTCCAGCATGTCCTATTTAAGTCACAGGCCATATTTAAGTCTCTGGAATGGAGAGCCCTAGTCCTGTTTGATTTATGAGTATGCAATAAGTTAATTAGGTTTTGGTCTTGGGTTGCTCTGTTGGCCAGGTATATGTCTCCCCTAAGACGTCTGTATGATATGGAGTATACTGACAGGGATTTTAGTCAGTCCATGTAAGGCATATGGTGGAGGCCATTGATGATCTTTGTTAGAAACCTCTGAGGTCTCTCTAATTGCTGTAGATGCTTAGTATGGTACATAACAAATGGAGTGTTACACTCAGGTTAGGCCAGATAAGTGCCCAGTATTTAGGGGTTATAACTTTTTGTTCTCAAGGTGATGTTTTTACTATTCAAGTGAGCTAGGTGGAACGATTTCCCTATAGTGGTAGGCACTTGGTGGTCGAAGTTAAGATCACGATCAACCTGTGATCCCAGGTCCCTTACCACTTCATGGGTACTTAGGGTATTTTTATTGTTTTGATACTGCGAAGGGACATCGTTTGTGCCAAAGGGAATGATAATGCATTTCTTTGCATTCGTTTTGAAACCATGACTAATACACCAGTCATTGGTCTGTGTGAGACCATCATGGATTGTACTGACATCATTTGGGGATTCAAAGGTTGCACCTAGTTTGCAGTTGTCTGCACTTAACCCTTTCCCTAATAACTCACCCTAAGAAACTGCATCTATCTTCAATACCTTCTTTATCAACACTATAAGCAAACTAATGCCTACTTCCAACCCTTCCATTCCCTTACAGCCTATCACTCCCCAGCTACACAACTCCCCTTTCTCACTTAGTCCTATCCCCACTAGCTACATTTTAAAAACTTCTTCTCAAACTTAAATCATGTTCCCCTTCAGCTGATAACTTGCCGTGACTCTTCCTCAAGACTGCTGTAAATGGGGGGTGGAGCCTGAATGGCAACTGAATGCAGCAGTATTTTAGAGCTCTATATAACTTGTTAAATAAGACAGGAAAAAATATTCTTTTTTTTCTCTTCAAAGTATAAAATCTTATAGATAAAGGACTAATTTACATGATTAGAAATGTTGGTGAAGATTTACAAATAATTTCCTGTCAAAAAGCGTGGATATATATTCACTTGTTAAAATGAGCAACTCAAAGAATTCTCATCAGGATGCTGCCTTAAAGAAGGAACTACAACAGATGTCATCTAACCTGCAGGAGTTGTCTTTGAAGATGGATGATTTTAAAGAGAACCTAGAAAATCTTAAAACAAGCAGTCAAAAACAGGCTGACACCCTCAAGGAAATGCTACAACAACAACAGACAAAGATAACAGGAATAGAGGTTTCTCTAAATGACTTAGAAAGCAGACTTAAGGAAGTGGAAACACAGAAAGAACTGCTTCTTAAACAAAACACTTGGTTGGTTAATAAAGTAAATGACTTGGAAAATAGGGAGAGGAGAAATAACATCAGGATTTTTGGATTACCTGAAAACACAGAAGGTGAGGATATTATTTCCTTTTTATCAAGCTGAATCCCTGACTTTTTAAATTTAAAAGAAGGACTTTCCTTTAGCATTGAAAGGACACACAGAGCTCTTGGGAAACCTGCCACTAACTCAAACTCTTCTCCTAGGTCAATAATTATCAAATTTCTTTCATACTTGGACAAGGAACTGATTTTAAGATCTGCTTGGAGAAAGGCACCTCTAAAATATAAACAGAGCTGGATAAGATTTGATAACAGCTATTCATCTAGAATAATGGAACAAAGGAAAAAAAGTGTGGCCAATGATAAAGTTTCTGAAACAAAATAACATCAAGGAACAACTTGCATATCCAGCTGAGATAAGAATACTGTATGCCAACGAGATGAGGACTTTTATTGACTTAGAGGAAGCTTCTTCATTTATTAAAACTAATAATTTGATTACTTTACCAGAAGATATGTATTGGATGTCACATTCTCTCAAGAGAACAAAAGAAACAAATGTCTGGACAGATGTCAAAAAGAAGAAGCAAAAGACTGATACTGTTACAGCCAAATCTCTCAAAGCATCTACTATGATATGAATTTTTTTAACATTACGTTAAAGGACCAATTTTACTGCTTGGAATTTTAAAACAAAGGTAGCTAACTACTGGAATCTTTATATTTTTTGAAAATGGATGACACATGAGAGTTTTTACATTACCTCAGGTATGTAAAACAGGGTACTTTTCTTTCACAGAAGGAGGGTTATATAGCACATAAAATATTTATACTGTAAATCAACATACATAGTATATGTGTATTTTCTGTTGATTTTCTCTTTTCTTTCTCTCTCTTCTTTCTTTTCTCATTATTTATTTTAACTGCATCTTGCCTCCCTTTCTAAATTCTCTCTTATTTACTATACTAATATAGTCTGTATATATTTAATAACTCACTATCTCTACATAGATAAATAATAGTCTAAAATAATTTAGTTTTAAGGTAGACTAATTGGAATAGTGAACTTAATTATTACAATATTTATTAGATTAATGATAGTCACTGTTATGCTTATTGGGATTGGGGACATGTTCTTAACTCTGAAATGTTCCATTCATGTACATATGTCCTTTGAATTATTTACTTTTAGTATTAACAGTCTGCATGTCCTCCCCGTGGTTGGGTAGTGTTCGAAAGACATGCGTGCATAAATGGGCGTGTCTTCGTTGAAGGTTGGGTGTCGAGCTAGCACCTCGGCATTTCGTAAAAAAAATCTACTGCCAATCATTAGCGGACTGGAGTTCCGCTGTGGCGACCCCTTACCGGGAAAAAGCCGAAAGACAAACAACGGTATTAACAAATACTAAAAAAAAAAAAAAACAAAAAAAAAACAAAAGGAGGGAAAATGTTCTGTTGGTTAAGAGAAGTGAAGCTTTCTTCACATTCTATTTGTGTTGCCATAGCAACAGTAAACAATTGCTACAGTTTTTAATGACACTGTGAACCTGCGAAGTGCATTTAGCCTCACAGATAACAAATAATAAGGAAAAGTAATGTTTAGTTATTAAAATGAAAAACAACCTAAGCAAGGTAAAATAAATACATAATAGGGCTATTTGTAAATATTTTATGATTTATTGGATTACATATTCCTGGAAACACAACTGAAATGTTCCCAGACTACATGTGCACTTAAATGTAGCTGCTTGATTAAAAAGTACTACTCAGTTTAACATGCTGATTTCACAAGCTGTCTGCACTGTAAAAGTTTCATTTTATATGTTACTTAAATTGTCAGTCTCTAGAGCATATGAAAATATACATATTACTTTTGGTAACATGTTATCTTTGCAGTTACCTCACCTTCTGTACAAACTCACTTGATAACTGATAGCTATTAATTTAAAATAGTTTAAATATTAAATGTGCCTTTGAAATGCTATTGACATTTTGACAAAATATAATCTGAACTGTAAAATGAATGACTTGAAAGAAGTGAAGTAATGCATATATTTCAAAGACAGTTCTTGACACTACAGTAAAAGTAAAAATATATATTCACAAGGAAGTATTGAAATATTTTAGTCTTCCAGTTAAAATAGCTTACTGTCAACATTTTACGATATCAGAAAGTTTCAAGAGCTAGGAAATTACTATTATTTGTCTTTATAATGATTAGACAGATGTTAGACTCTGCTTAGTTTAATGAATTGTGACATGTTTATGAGGAAAAGTGGACTCAGTTACTCACATTGGACTACACATTCCTGGAAACTCAACTGAATTGTCCCCAAATTACTTGTGAATTTAAATGAAACTGCTTGATTAATAAGCATAACTTACTTTAGCAACCTGAATCCATAAGCTATCTGCTCTATATATGCTACATTATATATGTCACTTGCATATGACAGGCTCTAGAGCACACGAAAAAATGCATATTATTTTTTGCAACATGCTATATTTGCACTAACCATACATTCTAAACTAACTCAATTGGCAACTGACAAGTTATTTATTTGAAATATCAGTGTAATTATTAATTGTGCCCTTGAAATGTTGTTGCCGTTTTGACAAAACAGAACCTGACTTGAAAAAGGAATGATTTGAAGAAGTGAAGTATTGTACAGATTTCAAAAACAGCTATTGGCACTACAATATAAGTAGAAATGTATACATGCAAGGACAAATTGAAATGCTTTATACTTTTAATTAAAATAGCTTATTGTTAACTTTTTGCTTTAGCAGAAAATATAAAGAGCTAGGAAATTATTTCTAATTTGTCTTTATAATGTTTACAAAAGTGATGTTAGTCAGTGACTTGTTTAATGGATCGCAAGCAGGGTTGCCAGATTTCCAGCCCCCCAGGTAGGGACAAAAAAAAAAAAAGTCTTTCACGGCAAGTAAAGACCAAAAAAAAAAAAAAAAGGTCTTAAGGTCTTTAATGCGGAACACAGTTCCACATTAAAGAACAGTAGCTCTGCACGAAACACGGAGCTTCTCATGTTTAATGCATTGCAGTTCCGCATTCAACACAAGTAGCTCCGTGTTTAGCGATTTTTGATTGGCCCGTATACCGGCATATAGGCCAATCACAAATCGCTAAACATGGAGCTTCTCGTGTTTAATGCAGAACACAAGAAGCTCCGTGTTTAGCAATTTTTGATTGGCCCGTATGCCAGGTATACGGGCCAATCAAAAAAAAAAAAAACAAAGGAGGCTGGCCGGGATTTAAACCGGCAGGGCGGGACTCGGGATCAGGCTGCTGATCTCGGGGCAGTCCCGCCCAAATAGGGAAGTCTGGCAACCCTGATTGCAAGTCATGGACAAGATGGACTACTGAATGTTATTTCTGTTTACCTATGTTTGCTGAATTTCTTTTATTAGTACTGATTTAAAACAAGGAAAAGAAAGGGAAGGGAAATCTCTGTTTTTGGTCAAGGGAGGAGAGGCTTAAGAGTATTCTAACTGCCTCGAGAACTCTCTAAGATGCTCTAAATACTATTTGATTAATACTTACCTAAGGTAAGTCTTGATTACCATATAGGTACCTTTACATTCATTCTAGACCTGATGTGATTACCCATTCTGGAAGCAGGAGGTGCCCTATGCAGGATGGGAATTGTCAGGGTGATCATAGTTTATTCTTAGACTCTGCATTGTAAATCTATAAATATGTAAAAGCACTGCACACTAGAATGTAGGGCTACCACTGATAAGCCATGTCTTTTCATAAGTGTAAGTTGAAGTTGGTGAGCTGAATGTTAGGAAAGTAAAGGAAGACAGTACACCTACAGTAAATTAATATTTCATTGGTAATCACTCATTGTCTCCTGTAGAGTCCTTTTAGTCAAATTATTTTAGTAATAATCTATTTGTTGTTGGCTTATTTAGTGTATGCTCCTCTGTTGCATTTAATTTATCCAAAATGACATATCTGACATATTTGGTATCTCTTAAGGGTAACTAAATACTGGATATTTTCTAAGTCAACTTAATAATTGTTTACACTACTAACATTCCATCCTGATATATAAAATACTATAGAACAATAATAGAATAATATAGAATTTCATATCTCTTTTAAGAAAATTCTCCATATAATAATTTAACATATGGAGCTCAGTTGATATTGTTGGTTAAAGGTATGAGTGATAATCCAATAGATCTATCTTTATATATTGGATTAGGAATGACTTTCATTCCATGTTTAATGGGAAAGTCATATTTACTTGTATTTGATACTTTAGAAATAATGTTTTATAGAAGTACTTTTTTAAAGCCTGACCAGAATTTTACCCTACTGGTATTTAAAGAAGAAAGAACATTAAATTACACTGCCAAGTTTCCACACATAAAAAGACAAACCCACCTCCTTAGACAATACAAAAAATAAAAAACTAAGGGTAATGCTACTCAACGCCAGAAGTCTAAACCTAAAGATGCACGCACTCGAGGCATTCCTCAGTATGGAGCAAATTGATATCTGTGCAGTGACAGAAACCTGGTTCAAGACTCCTGAGAGCACCCCAGCATTGCCAGGATTCAACTCATATCATACTTTTCGGCCACAAAACTCGGAAAAAAACACCAAGGGAGGGGGTGTGTCCATCTTCATCAAGGACACCCACATCTCTAGATTAGTGGCACTACATGAAACATCCAAAAGAATTCATGTGCAACTAACAGTGGGCAAAACTGCCTTCCAAGTCAGAGCCTGCTATAGATCACCCTCTCTGTCTCAGGACCCACATGCGGCCTTCCTGAGAACACTAGAGAATATGAATATCCTACCAAACACCATAATATTTGGGGACTTCATCTACCCAAACATTGACTAGGTAAACTACTCGAGTCCAAACTCATTTGCCCAATGGTTTCTAGAATTCATCAACTCAAACGCCATGGAACAACTAGTTACTGTTCCTACAAGAGGGGAAAATACATTAGACCTAGTCATTACAAACATAAGGGATCAATGTTCCACACCGGAGGTAAATCCCTCGTTGGTGAGATCGGACCACAAACCGATCACAATGGACATCCACATCCCAACCCCACCCCCAGCCAAGGAAACCACAGTAAAAAATCACTCAAAAACAAACTTCACTCTCCTCAAGACAGAAGTAGGAAGCTTCAAAGCCTGCGAGAATTTGGAAAATGTTACCCAAATTGCAGAATCCTATACGAACGCACTCTGTATGCACCTACAGGAATGCATGGATCGTGCCATCCCAAGCAAAACCAAGGCTCACTCCTCCAAAAATAGGAGACCAGTCTGGTGGACCCCAACCATAAACAAGCTAGACAACAAAAGGAGGAGACTACTACATGACAGGGCCAAAACCCTACAAGGGAAGGCATCCTTGATCAGTATTAGCAAGAAACTTCGCTCCACCATAAAATCCTCAAAGGCGAACTTCGAAAGAAAAATTGACAAAGACTCCAAAGATAATCACAAGGCATTCCTCAGTTACGTCAGGAACCTGGGAGGAAACACCCAGATCTGATTAGAGCAAGTACAAAACGGCACAAAATACATGGAACCGACTGACATTGCCAACATTCTGGCTGACAGGTTCAGTGCAAACTTTACGCCCTCTTCCCCCCCAAAAGGGCCTGTGTCTATCCCGGATGAATGTAGACCCCCAGATATCTCAGACACACAGGTAAAAGCAGCCCTCTCCAAAGCTAAAAACACAGCATCTATGGGACCGGACAGAATACCAGGCTGCGTCCTGCACGAGCTCCAAGAAGAACTAAACCCTCACTTAAATTCACTATTCCAACTCAGCCTCAAAACAGGTTATGTACCCAAGGAATGGCGTACAGCAACAGTGAACCCTCTCCACAAGTGTGGCCCCACAATGGATCCTGGGAACTATCACCCCATAAGTCTGACTAGCCTAATTTGCAAGGCAATGGAGCGTATCATTATGGATCTCATAAGCAAAGATATCGGGAACCTCCAGACACTGGACCCTACCCAGTTCGGTTTTGTTAAAGGCAGATCCTGCCTCCTAAACCTGGTTGACTTTTTTGAAACTGTCACCAAAGCCATAGATGAGGGAAAGGCAGTCCACACTGCCTATCTGGACCTCGCTAAGGCTTTCAACTCAATACCTCACTCTGGAATCATAAACAAACTAACCAGCTTAAACATCAACCCATATGTCACAAGATGGGTTGCAAACTGGCTTACGGATAGAACGCACATGGTCAGGGTTGGAAGTGCCATGTCCGACTCTAAACCTGTTACAAGTGGAGTCCCACAGGGCTCAGTCCTGGGGCCCCTCTTGTTTGGTATATACTTCTCCAAAGTACAGGCCAGCACAAAAAAAAGACTGTGGCTTACCAAGTTCGCCGATGATTTCAAACTGGGAGCCATAATAGACTCCCCGGCCTACACAAGCATCCTCCAAAAGGGTCTTACGGAGGCAGATGCCTGGTGTCAAAGCCATGGCCTCAAACTTAATGCCAAAAAATGCATAGTCATCCCCTTTGGGAAAAACAAGGTGCCCACTAATTACCACACAGGAGGTAACCCACTAAGTACAGAAGAAGTAATTAGGATTCTGGGGACCCAGGTTTATAGTAACCTCTCCTTTGACAATCACATTGCCAAAATAGTCAGAAAATCCTTCTATATTGCCCATCTTATAACTAAAGGGTTCTCGTCTAGATCTAGAGAGGTCATTGTGCCCCTATACTCATCACTCATCAGACCCATAATTGAGTACAATGCCCCATTTGGGATGTACCTTACCCGGCACCTGCAGCAGCTGGAGAGACCCCAAAAGTTCCTTACCAAAAGGATCATGGGCCTCAAACAGTTGCCCAATGCAACTAGGCTAAAGAAACTACAGCTCTACTCAGTTGCTTACCGCCTGCTCAGAGGCGACCTCTGCCTGACTTACAAGGCCATGTCCAACCCAGAATTAATGGACATGCTCCACCTTAAAAAAAACAAATCCATTAGAGCCACATGCTCCTCGGACTTAAACCTCAGCACAGCAATAAATAGGACATGCTGGAGGGATAGATTCATAGCCCAAAGGCTTCCCACACTCTGGAATAGAATCCCAACCCATGTAAGACAAAGCCCCTCGCTGGCCCTCTTCAAGAGAAATCTTGATGGGTGGATGGGAAACCGTAAGTTTGCACCTGGGATCACTCCAGTGGCATTACAGGATAGAGGCTCTAGAAGTTAAATTATAAGGGTGGAGAGAGCCAAACACAGTTTCGGCTAGGCTTATAAATGCCCTAGGGCAGATAGCCTAGTATAAACCTATGAACCTATGAACCTATAACATTCAGTGTTATCAGAGAATATGGTACAACTACTATAATCAAAATAAAAAAAAAAAAAAGAAGCAAAAAGTTTCTTCCAACAATAATGTGAAATGGATTTAACATTCTTATCATTAAATACTAATGGCTTAAATAATGCAAATAAAATATCAAACTTACTAAAATATTTAAATCTAAATAAGGCACAAGTAGGATTTCTCCAGGAAATGCATTTTAAGTCTAATGATAGCTTTTTTTGGAACCCTAAGGACTATACAGTCTTAGCTCAATCCTCCTATAGAACAAAGACAAAAGGAGTATCAATTCTCTGGAAGAAAAACATCATCACTCCAAAAGTTATTTATAAATATGAAGACAAAGAAGGTCTACTGGCATTTGTTGTAATTAAATTTAATAACATAATATGGACCTTAGCTAATCTATATTGGTTCCCAGGAATTGGAGCAGGAATGGTTAAAAAACATCTAGATTTTATTTCCAACAATTATAAAGGAAATCTTATACTGGGAGGAGACTTTAATTGTACCTTAGAAGCTTCTGAAACCACCAAGAAGTCTTTTCACATATCAACTATTTTAAAATCCTTAAAAAGATGGATTGATTCATTTCATTTAATAGACACTTTTAAAGTAAAAGATGATAAATCCTTATTATTTTCCCATAAAGACCATAGATTTGGAACACAAACCAGAATAGATAAATTATTTGTAGTTCAAGATTTACAAACAAAAATCCTCAACTTCTCAATAGTTCCATACCCCTTCTCAGATCATGACTGTCTGATAATGAAGCTCCAAATAGAGTTTAAACTTTTAATCCTCTCAACTAGAATTCCATCATATATCACGAAAATTAAAGAATTCAGACCCTGGATGTTGTCAGAACTACAATTATTTCTTGAAATTAATAATACAACAGAAATCAGTAGAGTCATGGCTTGGGACTCATTAAAAGCGTATTTATTTGGCAAGACCCTTAGCTGGTACAAAAAAAAAGTCAGAGAGTGGGAATCTGAATCATTAGACTTGCAAACCAGACTCTTGACAGCAAAATCTAAAAAAAAATCTGAATTGTCCAGAAGTCAAAAAAGAAATAGAGGAATTAAATAAAAAATATAATGAAATTCTAACACGCAAAACTTGTCTAGCCTTGGAAAAATTAAAAATAAACTCATTAGCCACCTCCCCCAGATATCTACATAACCTATCTACAAGAATTAAAATACAATCTAAAGCAAATAACATTAGTAGTATATATCATGAAAAGAAAGGGAAAAAAGTATCAGATATAGGAGATATACTTGAAGCATTTTGGTTCCGTTATATGGAACACTTCAAAAAAGAAGAACCAACCAAATAAACTTAGATACAAACCTTATCAATATAAAAAAAATTCCCGAAAACTTAAAACTAGACCTACAAAAACCTATATCATACAAAGAAATTGTTGACAAGATAAAAGAAAGTAAATCTAACAAAGCTCCAGGGATAGATGGTATAATTGCGGAAATTTACAAACTCTTCCCTTCAACAGTAATTTCCCTTTTTCAGAAAACTTTGCTAGAAGTTCAGTCAGAAGCAAAAATACCACCCTCATGGAAATATTCTCTCATAACACCAATTCTAAAAGATAATAAATCATCA
The DNA here is from genome assembly GCF_019279795.1 of Protopterus annectens. Classification (NCBI taxonomy): domain Eukaryota; kingdom Metazoa; phylum Chordata; order Ceratodontiformes; family Protopteridae; genus Protopterus; species Protopterus annectens. The sequence goes on along the minus strand of NC_056744.1, from coordinate 1,469,432,835 downwards.
GACCTTTGCACCTCATACAGGCCTATATCATTAATGAATAATTATTACAAAATATTCATGTCAATCCTAGCTAACAGAATGAAAATCCCACTTTCAAAGACAATAATGATCAAATTGGATTTTTATATAACAGGCACACACACATGATAATATTAAAAAGGATACTTACTCTTATAGATTATGTGAATAAAGAAGATAGAGAAACACTTGTAATCGGATTACACATAGAAAAATCCTTTTTGATACCCTCAACTGGGAATATCTATTTAAAACTTAAGCATTATTTGAATTTCCTCCTCCCCTCATCTTATTACTAAAAACATATATACTAATAACTTAGCCTACATTAAATTAGGCCCTTTCATCTCAGAATCTATCCATATAATGAAAGGTACTAAACAATGATGTCCCCCTTCTCCTATTTTATTTGCTTTGTTTATAGAAATACTTGTAGAAATAGTATGCAATAATACAAGAATAAAAGAATAGGTCTATGACCAACACATATCTAAAATAATGCTTTATGCTGATGATATTTTATTGTTTGTCTTTTCGGCTTTTCCCAGTTAGGGGTCACCACAGCGGAACTCCGGTCCGCTAATGATTGGCAGTAGATTTTTATGGTGCCGAGTTGCCAGCCCGACACCCAACCTTCAGCGAATGCATGCCCATTCACGCATGTCTTTTGAACACCATTCAACCGCGGGGAGGACATGCAGACTCCACACAGAAGGCACTCTAGACAAAAATCAAACAGGAGAACCTTTTGCTGTGAGGCAACAATGCTACTGCTGCACCACCATGGCTGTGAACTAGAAGAAGTAATGGAAAAATTTTATAAGATTTCAGGTCTACACTTTAATGGATCAAAATCAAAAATTCAATTTTTAAATAAGAAAAAAGAACTACAAGTTACAGATAAATCCATCATAGGAAAACAAGAACTTATGCTAAATTATTTAGGAATAGTGTTATGCAAAAATATAAATGAAACAATATTAATTAATTATAAAAACATTATTAAAACAATAAAAATATATATAGAAAAGTGGAACAAAATTATATTAACTTTTGAAGACAGATTGCAATTAATAAAAATGGTCTTATTGCCAGAAATACTATAGCTAGCATTAGCAATACAGTTAATTCCTGAAAGATGCATTCTTAAAGAAATAAACTCATGTTTGATAAAATTTTTATAGTATCCCAAAAAGAATAGAGTAGCTCTAACTCATCACATTAGACCCTGGAAACAAGGAGGATTGAACTTCCTAAAAATAGAAACATATATAAATGCATATGTGCTTAAAACTACAATAGACTGGATAAACCCAAATTATTTTGCCAACTGGAAAGAATTAACAACAGCTATATTAACAAATGAATTTAATCTGTTAAAAAATTTTTAATAGTAGACAACTCAAACAAACCCTGGTACATACTATGCATAAGTATACAATATAATATAACAAAACCTTCTAAAACAACACTGATTAATCATTACATCAGTTCCTTTAGGAAACTTATCAATGCAAACATAGATCTAAAACTTTGGTTTGACCTTTTAACCCCATTTACCATCACTAAGAACTTTCCTCACAAAATACATAGGGAAACAATAACCTCCTGGGAACAAAATGGATTCTTATGCTGGTTTCAGTGTATAGATAAATTAAATATTTTAGATATACATATGATAAAAACTGCTTACAATATTCCAACACAGGACTGGTTAACCTTACAAAGCATTCTAATGTACACTCAAGATTTATGCAGATTAATTAATAATTCCTCATTTAAAGATATTCCAAATCTAATACGTTTTCTGTATGAATTTATATATAATAGTTGTGAAAAGAAAAATTCCATTTCAAATCTATATAAAGAGTTAATAACATATAAAACAATTCTTAAACCATCATACTAGCAGTTCTTAACAAAAGGTCATTCATTGCAGTTAACAGAAGAAATTAAAACTAACATCTTACTATCAGTTAATTACACCTCTAACACACAGTACTGGAAAATATTTTACTTGAAATACTTACATAGAGCATTTTTAACACCAGATAGAATTAAAAAGATCAGTACTACTACAAATGTTTTTTTGCTGGAGGTGTGAAAAGTCAAATAAACTGGATTCATATTTTTTTATGAATGGAATAAAATTAAATCATACTGGAATGGAATCAATTATTTTTTACAAGCTCTGTTTAATGAATCCTTTACCTTAACTAAAGTATTGATTATACTAAATGTAAATGAAGTCCCTACCTGAATAAGACAAATATGTATTTGTTATGGACAATACTTGCTATATCTAGGAAATGAGTAACCAGAAGGTGGAATTCAAATACACCCCCGACCTTGGAAGAATTATACACTTTACTGAAGACAACTGCATCAATGGAAATAAAAATCAAAGAACTACAAATCTATTCCAGGCCATTGGTAAATAATCCTTGGAAGAAAGTTATATATTTGTTGGACACTCTGCAATAATCAATATTGTATCTCTGATGACTGATCTGTTAATTCTGTATTTAATAACATACAGTGTATATAATTGAAAGTCAGGTTATTGTAAAAATTGTATATAGTTGTTTAAAATGATATTTAAAATATGTATGTTATTTTAATTGAAAATAAAAAATATTTGAGGGAAAAAATAAGAATGCTTCAAACTCTGTAGCATACCATGTTTCCATTCTCATTAACCGCTCAGTCAGTGAATCCACTGTCCCAACTCTCTGGAAGAAATTTTATGTCATACCTATCCATAAAGGTGGAAACTCTGTAGAACTCTCTGTCACCCAATTGCTTTACTTTCTCCACTCTCCAAAATTCTTGAGCATTGTGTTTACAAACAAATCCTGTCTTATCTTATGTTTGAAAACGTTATCTCCTCTACCCAGCATAGTTTTTGCCCCCACCACAGCACCTCTTCTGCTCTCATTTTCTTTACTAACACCATCTTCCTGGCCAGTGACAATAATAAACAAGTTTCCTGCCTCTTCTTAGACCTTTCCAAACTGTTTGACACTCTCCCATTCTATCCTCCTTTCCAAGGTCTCTTAACTTAACTTGTCCCCCTGCTACTTTTTTTCCTGGTTTACTAGTTACCTCACTAACAAACAACAATCTGTAAAATGGTTTTCAGCTTTATCTCCCTTTCTCCCTATAAATATGGGTGTCCCTCAAGGCTCTATTCTAGGTCCCCTTCTGTTTAACATTTTTACTAATCAGCTTCATACATCCTGTCCTCAGTCATCCATTATCCAATTTGCAGATGATTCCACTATCATTGCCATTGCTGATAAGCTTTCTGACTTGCTCACCAACACCCAGACCTCTTTTATCCTCACTGAAACCTGGCTAACAAACAACCAACTCATACTTAACCCTAAAAAGACTAAACTCCTACTATTTTTAGCAAAATCTCTCCATCATCTTAAATCCTCTTTTATCATTTCTTCCCTTAAAACCTCAATCTCAACTGAACCCCATACTAAGCTCCTTGGTGTAATCATTGATGACCAACTTAAATTTGATCTTCATGTTCATAACTGTATAAAGAAAACTCACCAAATGCTTGGCCTACTTTATAGAAACCAAAAGTACCTCACCCCCAACTCTAGAGCATCTCTTGCCCCTAATTATCTTCTTCCTAATCTTTTGTACTGCTCTCAAATCCTCACTAACTTACCGTCCTATCTTCTAACCAAACTTGAAACTACATACAATAAAGTTGCCAGATTTGCAGCCAACATGCCTCCAAAATGACATCACTGTCTTTCTCTCCAAATCCTCACTTTGATAGAATTTCCAAACCATCTCATATACTCTCAACTGCTGTTACTCTACACTGTTCTTAATAAGCCCTCCTTCTGCCCTAGCGTATCCTCTTTAGTCTCTATCTATAACCCACCACGCTTTCTCAGAAGTTCTGGCCAATGTCATTTACAGATCTATAAAACTAAAAAATCTCTTGGATAAAACCTATACAGCGTTTTTCCTGCTCTGTCATGGAATAAGCTTCCCTTGGCTATCAGAAATATTACTCATGCACATAAATTCAAGGCATCTCTCAGGAATCACCTTTTTTAGCTCCCGGCAATATCACTTTAACCATCCCACCTAAATTTCCTCCTTCCTTTTCTCTACCTTTACTTTCTTCCCTCCCTCACTTTGTTTCCTCAATAATATTATCTAATTTTACTTTTTGTTTACCTTACTATATTTGTCTGCTGTTCTTTATACCCCTCTAATTTACTCTTTCCAGTAACATTACTAACTTCCTTTAAAATGACTCATTTTTCATCTTTCACTCTCTATACCCCTCTATTTTATAGTCCCTAGTATTCTGATTCTACTCTCCCTACTCCCTCCTCTACCCATCTCTTACCCTCACACTACTGCTTGTAAAATTAACTTATATGTTCCTAATACTAAATCTCCAACATTTCTTTTGCTTCTTTTCTACCTATGCCTGGACCATATGCTCTTCTGTACTCTTCCCTAATCTGTAAACCCTCACAGACATTTTCTTCTTGTTCTCTATTTGCTTATCTGGCCTACCTTTTCCTGTATATTTTTTGACACTAACTTGTTTTATTCTATACTAGCCTATTCTGTACAGTGAATATGTCTTTTGAACTATAATTTTATCTTTGTATAACTTGTACTTTTAAATTTTCTACTTTTCAATGTGGAGCAGAGAATTATTATGCAGAACTGTGAATTTCTTTTTCTTTTTTACTTCCACACTTTGTACTTTGATTTTTATACTTGTACTATTTTGTATTGTAGTGTTTTTCTCCCTGGGCCTTCACTGAAAAAGGGCACTAGCTCATTCGGACTAGCCTGGTCAACAAATGTCAAATAAATAAATCAGATATTACAGCATGAGGTTGCCTTTCAATGCTACTTGCTGATACACCTTATGCACAGTGCTGATTCTCAATCATTTCTGAGAGTGCTGTCAGGTGGAACTACAGCCTATGAACTGCTGATGTGAAGTTGTTCAGTCTCGCCGTTCATTCTTCACTGATGGGTTTGGAGCTGACCCTCGGCTCCGACACAGCCGTTTAGCAAAGCTCAAAGTTTACCAGTAACTCGAGACCCAGCCCCTTATCCCAGAATGCACTGCTGGAATTACCTCAGATCTAGTTTGCCGCAGCACTGACCTCTTGGTTTCCAGCTCTGCTCGAGACTTTATTCAATGAATTAGCAAGTTTTTCTTAAAATTTTCTTATATATTTATAATTAGACTTTTGCTTAGTATTTCTCTTACCCATAGATTACTATCTCTTTTGACCTTGTTTATTTTTCATGGCCGTTCTTTGCTAGTGTTGGCTTTTGGCATTTAGTAGTGTAGTGTTAATGTAGTTCTGTAGTTAGGTATTAGCAGCTAAATGTACAGCTAGTTTCCTTTATATATATATATATATATATATATATATATATATATATATAGTGTGGCCTCTTGGGCATTGTTTGATATTGTGTGTGCTTTTTCTACAAGAGTTGCTTAGTTGTTTATAGTTGTTTACAGTTGTGGTAGAGTATGCTGTTGATTAAAATTATGTCAGAAGATAAAGACAGACACCCAAAGTCTGGCTTTAAAATAATTGTCCAGACTGCAGACAGGAAATGTCTGTCACAGACCTACACGTTCAATGTGTCTATTGTCTGGGTGAGCTGCACCTTCAGGAGTCCTGCAGTATCTGCCACTCCTTTTCCACTAGGGTGCTTGCTGAGAGGAAGAGAAAGCTCATGGATCGGGGTTTTCTTAAGCACTCTTTTGTGGAAGCATTGACTGACCAGGATGGAGCCGGCAAGTCATCAAAGTCCTCTAAATCCTCCTCAGACGCCAAGTCAAAAAAGTGTAAGAAAGTGGAACTTGCTGTGACTTCAGCTCCACAGCCTTCAGAGTCGACAGTCTTTTCCTTTTGGACCCAGGACACTGCCTTGGAACTGGTCTACGAAACTCCTTCTTCTCCATTACTCCAGTCGGCACCATCCTCCAGGTCCTCTGTTAGCCTTTCGGAATCGGACATGGACCGATTGGTACAGAAGCTCTTAAAGACACCAGGCCTAGCTAAATTGCTGTTGGCTCTGACCCAGGCGTTGTAAACGAAGACCACTACCCCGGAATTGACTGCTCCTCCTCCGAGCCGTACTGGTTTTTCGGATCCAGAGGAGGCCGACCTGATGGTTGTAGAACCATTGGAGCCGAACCTGTTCCAGTGTCATCAGCTACATCTACTTGGACATCCTTGGCACTGACTGGGAACTCTAAGAGCCGACACTCTCTCCGGTTGGGTCCGGAGAGGATAGTCACACTGACCTGTCGGTGCCGTCTCTTCCTCTCAGGGCCTCGGCATGGATGAGCTCGGCTCCTTCCTCAGGCTCGGAGCTCACAGTGCGGGAGGGGATCACGGTTCCTTCGGGTCTGTTGACTCCTTCTCATCGGAGCCATGATGCCTTCAAAGCCATGGGGCGAGTATTGTCTCCTAAGACTTCCTCATTCCTGCTTCCATTATCCACCCCAAGCGTAGAGACCCAGAGCCTCAGGTAACCCCACTGGGTGCCCCCTGCTCTTCTGAGACTTCCCCAGAGGCTCCCACTGAGGAAGTCCCCAGAAAGAGAGAGTGCAAGAGGAGGCACTTGGACTCCCCACAGGAGTCATTGACATCTGACACTTACTTGGATGAGTCAGAAGGGTCCCCTCGACCCCCCACTCTGAGGACATCTCCTTTGCGGAGATCCTTGAGATCCTTAGGCAGAGGGGTGATTGGCAGTCCAAAAACCCTACTGAGGATTAGTCAGTTCTCCTGAAGGCTTTTGGGTCTCAACCTTCCACCTCCTGGGTGTCTCCACCCTACGATGAGCTTACGCAATTGGTCTCTCGTAGGGAGTGGGAGTCACCGGAATCCATGGAGCCTGTCCCTCGGAGGCCGAATAAGTTTATCTCTTCCCCAGTAGATAAAACCTTCTTGTCTAACGGAGTCCCTGTTGATGCCATGGTGGTGGTGGCAGCCACCAAGATGGAATTGTCTGAGACGTCCGCGTCTATCCATCCTCCTAACAGAGATTCTAGGATCATGGATAGATATGGGAAACACATGTTCAGTTCAGCGACTTTCACTCTTCGATCACTGAACTATCTGACCCATTTCACCAGACTGCAAAGGGATCTCCTTAAGGAGCTGGGAGATACTCTTCCTTAAGGAGCTAGGAGATACTCTTCAGGGTGCTGTAGCTGCAGGCGTCACTGACAATGTTTCTGCCCAGCTTACTACCCTTAATTCCATTGTGAACTCGTCCATGTGTCTCATATATGCAGCAGATGGTTCGACTTGGGCTGCAGGTTCAGGGATTGCTCTTCGTAGGCATGCCTGGATGTGCCTCTGTTCCTTCGCAGAGCCCTTCAAGTCTTCATTCGTAAATACCCCATTTGATGGCTCATCCGTGTTTGGGCCTAAGGTAAAGGAAACTTTGACCAAGTGTGAACAGGAGGGAAAGACTCTGTCTGCCGTCGGAGTCATTTTTCCACCCCTATTTGGCCGTACTCCAAAGGCCAAAAGGGAGGAAAGATGTGGTTCCGAAAAGCCCAAGGAGCCTTTCAGGACACACATGGAGAACCCCCCTCCAGGGGCAGAGGATGGGGTAATAATAGAAGATGCCGCCCTCATGGCAGAGGGGGTCTGCAACACCAGGGTGACAGAGATCACTTCTCTGGTCAGCCTTACCAGCGCTCCTGAGAGGAGGCCCGACTGTCCTGCTCTGGAGGCAGTTGGGGGTCGCTTATCTTTGTACCCAGAAGCCTGGCTAGACATAACAAATGACAGCCTGGTACAAAGCATAATTTCCAGTGGGTATTTCATACTGTTCTCCTCTCCTCTCCTCCCCTTTCCGTCAGGAGAATCCCAGATGTTCCACCCAGTTACAGGGAACAAGCAACTATAGAGGTCCACAAGTTACTAGAAAAAAGAGTCATCCAGCCAGTCCCAGCAGACCAAACAAGATTCAGAACTTACTCAAGATTCTTTTTGGTTCCAAAGAAAACAGGGGACTGGAGACCCATTTTAGACCTCAGCAGACTCAACCAATTTGTGAAGAAAGAGAAGTTCCGAATGGTCACGCTTTAGTCCATACTTCCCTTTTTAGGGAAAAGCAATTAGATGTGCTCGATCGATATCAAGGATGCGTACTACCACATAAAAATGGCCAGACCATCCAGGGATCATCTGTGTTTCTGGCTGGGAGCCAATCACTGTCAGTTTCGAGCCCTGTTCTTTGGTCTCACTACAGCCCCCAGAGTGTTTACCAAATGTATGGCAGTGGTCACGGCTCACCTGAGGAGTTTAGGATTCCAGGTTTTTCCGTACATGGACGATTGGCTCCTTACCTCCACCACCAGGCACCAACTGATTCAGGCAACAGAATCCACTCTGACATTCTGCAACCACTTAGGTATTACGGTCAATTTTGAAAAGTCTGCCTTGTCACCATCGCAGCATATTGTCTTTATAGGAGTAGAGTTAGATACTTCAACCACTACTCTACGTCTTCCAGTCAAAAGAGTCTCACTTCTTCGACAGCACATCACTTTGTTGGCGTCAAAGAACAGAGCTCCAGCCGCAGAGGTCTTGAAAGCACTAGGTTTGATGGCTGCAGCAATTTTAGCCATTCCATTAGCAAGGATGCATATGCGGATTCTTCAATGGCTTCTATTCACCCAATGGTCTTACCAGGAATTGCCAATGAACCATATGATTCTAATTACAAATTTTTGCAAGAGGGATCTTCAGTGGTGGTTGCATCTCTTCATGTCACAATAGGACACCCCTTTGTACTTGCACCCCCAGTAGCCACTGTGACCACGGACACTTCCCTGATAGGGTGGGGGGGGGGCATTTTCAGGGAAAGACTGCCCAAGGCACATTGTTGGATCAAGAATCACATCTGCATATCAATGTTCTGGAGATGAGAGCAGTACTTCTGGCATTGCAGTACTTTCAGGGCTCTCTTCCTCTAGGGACAATTGCAATATAGACAGACAACATGTCAGTAGTCTGGTACTTGAACAGACAGGGTGGGACCAAATCTTACCCCCTTTGCCGAGAAGCCCTCAGAGTATGGCAGTGGGCTATGCCATCCCAGTGCTTTCTGTTAGCAATGCACATCCCGGGGAGACCCATCATGATAGCGGACAAGCTGAGCAGGGCAATTTTGTTGCCCCATGAGTGGTCCCTTAAACAAGAGATTGCGGACAGGATTTTCTGCAAATGGGGCCAGCCTTGCTGCGATCTTTTTGCCAGTCACATCAACACCAAATGCAGAAGCTACTTTGCCCTGATACCTCCTCTGGGAGAACCCCTGAGGGATGCACTCATCCACAATTGGCCCACGGGTCTTCTCTATGCATTTCCCCCAATTCCGTTGATACCCAGATTTTTACAGAAAGCAAAGTCACTGGGACGGACTGTCATTCTTATAGCCCCTCATTGGCCTCGGCAGATTTGGTTCCCATTTCTTTACTGTCATCTTTTGGAGGATCCATGGATCTTGGACCCAGTTCCAGACCTTCTGACACACCCCTTAGGGGACCCCCACCCTTCCTTGCAGTCACTGAAGCTAACTGCTTTGCTGCTACACTTCCTTGCATAGCCAGGCTTCATAATCTTTCTTATGACAAGTCAAATCTTATTGGCTTCCCGTAAAACATCCACCAGAAAATTGTAACATAGTAAGTGGAAGAGATTTTCTATTTGGGCTTCAAACCAGAACATTGATCCTTATCAAGCTCTGTTGTCATCCATTCTTGAATTCTTGACTAAGATTTTTAACGAAGGAGCAGCAGCTGCTACTGTCCGGGTACAGTTAGCCGCTATATCTAATTTTCATCTAGGTACTGACGGACTAAATATTATGGCTCACCAGTTATCTAAGGCCTTTCTCAAAGGTACCCTTCACATGAGGCCTCCAGTAAAGACTCCTTATTCTCCCTGGAATTTGAAGTTCATGCTATCTTGTATCATTCTTTCCCCATTTGAACCAGCATCATCTCGTGAGCTCATATTTTTATCATGGAAAACTATCTTTATAGTGGCAATTACTTCTACCCGCAGAGTGTCAGAGCTTTAAGCATTATCTATCAAATCCCCTTATATGGTTTTTCTTGCTGACAGAGTATCCCTTAGGACAAACCCTTCCTTTTTACCTAAAGTATGTTCTGAGTTTAACATCAGTCAAGTCATTGAGTTGCCCGTTTTTTTCCCCAACCATACCAACAAATTAGAATACATGCTGCACAAACTTGATGTTCACAGACAACTTAGATATTATCTGGATAGAACAAAAGACATTAGAAAATCAGACCAGCTTTTTGTATCCTTCTCGGAAGCCAGAAAATGTAGACTAGTAGCTAAAACAACCCTGTCTAAGTGGCTATCGGATTGTATCACTTACACTTATTCATCTGCTAATATGCCTTTATTTCATAAGGTGAAGGCTCATTCAACCAGAGCAGTCTGTGCCTCTTTAGCTTTTCAAGCCAAGTTACCCTTTGACAACATCTGTGCTGCAGCCACATGGTCTAAGCCTCACACTTTTCTCACTCATTACAAAGTGGATAACGCCTCCAGGGACAGGGCTTCTTTTGGTTCTACGGTCCTGAAAAGTGTACTCCCGTGAGCCACCCGGGATCTAGGGTGCTAGGGACACTACCCATCAGTGAAGAATGAATGGCGAGATTGAACAACTTCACATAAAGAAGTTATGTATTCACCATAACGTTCCATGTGAGTTGTTCCATCTCGCCTTCATTCACACGTCCCTCCCTCCATCCCCCTCCTAGCTAAGAGTTGACCTGGAGACTGACTTCATCCTGGTTTCTATGTGCTTCTTCCTCTTTAGGGAGAGTAGTTCTTTTACTAGGATATGGTATAAGCAGCAAACAAGATCTGAGGTAATTCCAGCAGTGCATCATGGGATAAGGGGCTGGGTTTCGAGCTACTGGTAAACTTTGAGCTTTGCTAAACGGCCTTGTTGGAGCCGAGAATCGTCTCCAAACCCATCAGTGAAGAAGGAAGGCGAGATGGAACAACTCACATGGAACGTTATGGTGAGTACATAACTTTTTTTTTTAGATAAATCACTGGGTTCTGAAGGTTGTAAACATGATACAAAACTGATAATTCCCAGCGGTGTTACATGCAGCCCCAAATAACTCTCATAACACTCCCTCAGACAACCCATGAACTCCTCTTTCTATGCCAGTTTCAAAATCTACGCAATGTTTTGTTATTATGATGTTAGGAAATGTATTTTATTTACTGATTCAGAGACATTGATACATTAATAAAAACTTCCTGATGTACCCATTGTAACAACATTCATGTGTACATAAAACTCTAGGACTAGCTTTGTAAAAACATGCTACCCTCACACCTGCTGAGAAATTGTTTGCTGGTTTTACTGTAATGAGAATACAGAGAAATGAGGCTTTTTCTAGGCCGTTGATTGCATTAAAACCATTAAGACCATTTTTTATTGACCATTGTGTTATTGTGAGCCTTTTCAGACATTTTCTGTCTTGGTATAAAATTGCTTGTGTTTGACTTCCAAGATGGCTGCACATTGAGCAGCATCTTAATTTACATACAGATCCACAAGTAACTTGATTTGCAATAATGAGGATGTATTCGGGGCACCTAGGAGGGACAATATAATAAAGAAATTTTTTAAAAAATATGTGTTATGGAAGATGTAAATTTAATAGTAGGAACTTGGACAGACTTTAAATATTATTCCTCAAGGTGCAACAACTGGGCTACACTAGACATAAGTTAAATTTCACAGGAGCACATACACTTAATCGAAAGCTTTGACACGCATCCAGTAACAATTTCAGATCATGCACTGATTAAAAACTGTGATAAAAATGCAGTATAATGAAGCAAAAATGAGGCATCAGCACTTTCCCATCTACATGTTAAAAAGAGAGGAATTTAAGGAATGGGTAGTGGAAATTATTCTTGAGTTATTAGTAAACATATCAATATTTTCAGATATTATAGCTAGTGAGTGAGATAAAATGGAGTTTAAAAATAGGTTAGAAATAAAAGAGAAAGACATATGGTTAAGTATTAATAGGAATTGCACAGAGTAGCTGTCAAAGGATGACGTATTGCAGAATAAGGGTAATCTCACAGAACAAGAAAAGGTGCGAATGCAGAGTACTACAGAAAAATAAGGGAGTATCTCGATAATATGTATAAGTTTAGATGGTTGTCACCAAACTTTGGGAGCCTATAGCAAGAAAAATAAACAGAGAGGTATTAGAAATATTTCAGAAATTTTATGAAAAATTGTGTAAAACAGAGAAATGTGGAAATCAAGAAAGATCATAAATGGCAAAAATTATGAAAGACTAAAATATGCCAAGGTTTGAGGTAGTGAAGGCTCAACAGCTAACTGTTAAGATAGGAGGAGATGAGATACAAATCTATGATGTATAACCAATCTTCAGGAAAGTCTCTGGGAATAGATGTTATTCTTATGGAAGTTTGGAAGTTTGGAGAGAAGAAAGTGATAAATATCTGGAAGATTTTGTTTAACAGTATTTAAAAAAGAGGGAAAGCACCATCATCTTGGAACAAAGGTGTGGTGGCTGCATTACCTAAAGATGCTAATGACACATCAGACCCAGGTTTGTATAGATCCATTTCAATCTTAAACCATAATTATAGTGTTTATGAATGTACTAGCTAAAAGAATGGCAGAGTTGTTGCCGTAAGTGATAGATATGGATTAGTGTGGTTTTGTGGATGAGAGGCAAGCAAAGAATTTACAGCATTAATAGAATAATGTTGATGCAGAGGGAAGCAGAATGTAAGAAATTACCACTGTTAGTGGGTCTGCTGCAAAGAAAGCATTCAACAAAGTAAGCTGGGATTTTATGAGCAGGGCAGTGAAAGCATTTGCATTGTCTGATAATAATTCATTTAATTAAATGAATATCTCAAGGATTAGAGGCAAGAATCATAGTGGGACAGTTCTTCTCTGATACGTTGCGTTTGAAGAGAGGAACCAAGCATGGGTGTCCTCTTTTCCCTTTTATTATTTGCTTTATATTTAGAGCCTTTTACAAAGAAAATAAGGGAAATGCAAGGATACAATTGGTATGGTAATCAAGAAGAATTAGCTTTATTTACAGATTACATTATTTTGTACCTGATAAATCCAGAACAGCACATCCCAGTGTTGAACATTTTGAGACCGTTTAAAGTCTTTTTTGAATATAAAATTAATAAAGATAAAAGAACTGCTATTATAGACATAAATTGGTTCAGCAATACTCACATTTATGAGGACACAATAAGATGAAGTATTTTGGAGTACGGATTAAAAAGGCTTCTGTTTTGTTCTGTTCAGCTAAGGATATGTGGGAAGAGAATAAACAAAAGACAATAGAAAATCTGAAAAACTGAAAGCTTTTGTTTATGAATATGGATAGTAAGCTATAAGCAGTGAAAATGTTTTAGTCCCTTTAGTTTTATTTACAGGTAAGGCATATTTTTATCAACCAGAGGAGAAGTTCTGGGCAATAATTAATAAAGAGTTGACAGATTTTGTGTGAGAGAGGAAGATGTCATGAGTTAAATGGGACAAGTTGATCCTTCCAGTAGAACAAGGTGGTTTAGGATTACGTGATTTGAGGGGATATTTTAGAGCTACACAGTTAATACTCATCTTATTAACACAAGTAGAAGGATGATAATGAAATGGGGAAAGTTGAAGAAATAAGGAGAGAGACTGCAATTTTGGATGCAGATCCTTAAGAAGAATAATCACCATACAGAATATTATATTTGTAAAGTAACAGAAAATATTCTAAGAACTAAGCCAGTGAGAGAATGGACAAAGGAGATTTTTACCAATAGAGATGACTGCAAGTAGGGGTACAGAAAATAGGCAAGAGGAGGGTGACATTTACTTGAGAAAACTGGCAAAGGAACCAAGTTATTGGGAGCAAATGAGTACAGAGGGAAGGGTTATACAGCAGGCTGAGGCCAAGAAGACTTTTGGACTCCAGGCTAGAGACTGCCTTCCCTACCAGGGACTAATATCAGACTGTAAGCAAAGAAAAAGGGATAGGGAAATCTTAAGTGAAATCCCTGCTCAGATAGAACAGACACTGCTGTTAAAAAGGTATAATTAGTAAAACATTTACAATATTGCATAATAACTTTAAGAATCAATCAGAGGAGGTTAGTAAAGAGTAGTAAGAGAGTCTGAAAAAGCGATTTACAAGACATCAGTGGTAGGGCATAGGTGAGGAGGCCCCAAGCATTTAGCAAAGTCCATAAGGTGTAGGTTCTATGCTTGGAAGTGTTTGCATAGGTATTTTTATTCCCCAAGCAGACTGCAAAAATGTTTTTTCCTCAGGTAGACTGCAAAGTGGGATGTGTGATGGGGAAGAAAGAGGTAACTGGGAACATATGTTTTGGGAGTTTGATGAGTTGGCATATTTTAAAGCTTCCCTACAGGAGTTCTCTTTTAGTAATATTGAGTGAGAAAATTGCTGTAACAAAGGATCTGAATTGCATAAGCTTAGTAAGGCCTTATTAAGTTTAATGCTTTTGAGTTCCAAAAAAGGCATTAGTGGAAAAAGGAAATCAAAGTCTAAAGTCTAAGCCAACTGTATATGAAGTATTGAGTATTATAAAAGAGATAAAATATCTGGAAGAAGGATCTTTAGAAAAGGGAAGCGACAAGTTACATAGAATTTCATGAAAACAGTGGGAACAATGCATGCAAATTAATGTTCAGGAGGAGGAGTGAGTTTCAAGGGAAGGTAGAACTTCATTAATTCATGGAATGTATGAATGCATGGACTGATGATAGTTGCAAAAAAAAAAAGATATGTGATGCATAATGTATGTAAATGGAAAAATGTTAATATGTTTTTTTTCTTTTCTGTTAATGTGTGTTTATCTATGTCTTAAGTGATAATTTAATTATAGTGTTTAAAAACTTGCTTGAGCTTGTACAGCACTGCTGGGGTTGCAGTGTGTACTGCATAGATGCAATTGATTAGATTTGAAATTTCTACTTCTGTAATGCTCATCTTCATACATTTTTCATAAGCTATATTTGGATGGCACAGTGGTGCAGCGGTAGGGTTGCCCTTGCATTAGAAAGCACCCATGTCAGGTCAAACTAGACTTCAGCCTTTTTAAAGGGGCCACTATACCACTCCAGCAGGCACTCCTTATAGTCCCTGTCCAAGAAAGTTAGGGAAATCCTAGTTTCCCTGGCTTATCATGTAGCAGCCCTAAGGTTGTCATTTGATGAAACAGCTATGGCTACTCAGTGGGTTTGTTTGAGAAGCAGTATGGCAGAAATGTTTGCAAGGATGATGTTGCTCAGTCATGTACATAGCAGTGCAGTGGGTGAGGCATACATACGTGCTCACTAGACTGTTAGAGTTGCATATATGTCACATGCCACATGCTGATGAGTACTTGCATAGCTAGCACCATTATTTGTGGGTAGCACAGTGTGCAGTCTAAATATTTAACTTATAATAGCTTTGTCTGGCCTCACCAGCTCTGTTGATAAGTGTTGAAGATTAGTGTAATATAAAGTGTTGTCACCATCAAGACCACTCTAAAGCATAGGAACAGAACTTGTTGAATGACACAAGATGTGCAAACTCAAAACTACAACAACATGACAAATACTCTCTTTTATTGACAAATACATCTCAGCTAAAAACCTTCAAAGGAAGTAAAGTCATACACAAAACGCACACGATATATTCCATAAAACAACATTAATTAAATAATTTATCAATAAAAACAGTAAAATAATGAATTAAATAAATGTTTCCAATTAATTTCTCTATTTAACCCTTTGGATACCAAAGTCCATATTTTAAAATACAAATAGTTTTTTTTTTATATTAAAGTTTATGTTTGACCAAATATTTTTTAACTGATTTCACTGTAATTTGTAACAGAATCATAACTTATAAGGCATTAAGATTTTTATCTTGTTTATTTAAAAGTTATTCTCCAACTGCATTGTCTAGTTTATCTAGATGAATATCCCTCAATTGTTTCTTTAGCCAATTTCTAAATTTTATTTTAGTTTCCCCAGTATAAAATAACTCATAGAAGCATGTATTTCCTGGCAGTAGTTACAAGTAAAAACATAGTCAGAAATAAAGGGAATACCATTAATACATAGAAACTGTGTCAGTCCATTAAAACAAGCAGAACAAGATCCACAGGGGTAATATCCCCACTTTGTTGAGACACTGGTGAAATCAAGTCAGTATTATATGCAAAATAATTATGTATCAGAATACCGGATAAATGTATCTCCTCCATTACACAAAATAGAGGGAGTCTTGTATAACTGTTGAGATAAAAAGTCATCCTCTGACAAAATCAGCCATGCTTTCTAAACTACCTGTCCTATATTTTTAGTTACCTCATTAAATTCAGTCACAGTATATATATATATATATATATATATATATATATATATCTGTGTATATGTGTGTAGATATATATATATATGTATATATGTATATATATATATATATATATATATGGGTCTACTTCATATGATCGAAAGCTAAAGAAACTCATAACATTGACACATTAAATTCAAAACATTATGCCCTTTCCCCACTGTAGCGCAACCCAGGAGTTAGAATAAATGGGGTGTGGGGGCACAGCCCCCCACATTGGGGGGTGGGGAGCAAAGCCCCCTACATACATAATAAATTTTAAACATACATGTGAATAGTTATAACAAAAATGACAATATTTATCTCCGCCCCCCCCCCACACCCCCCTAACTATTTATTCTAACTCCAGGGTCACGCTACAGTGGGGAAAGGGCATAATGCTGTGAATTTCATGTGTAGATGTTATGAGTTTCGACCAAATGAGTTTTCGGTGATGTTCTTCATCTCACATTGCTGCAGTCATAACCTGTGGGTAGTCCGCTGTCCTCGGTCGGCCCGAATACCAAAGTGTTAGGCTGGCGTCGGTCACGGTCGCTCAGATCTGACGTCAGTACGCCGTGGTACTAAAGCGCATGACCGACGTCATATCCTCAGTCTTTCTTGCCGCATGGTCCGAAGCAGAAGCAGTGTTTGCAAGTGCCGTTCGGCGTCCTGAAATTTTCGTATTCTGAGTTTCAGACTGAAAACCAAGTTGGGCTAAGTACCCCGTTGGGGATATTTTTGTCTTTTCTTGCCTCAGTTAAATCCGGATGTCAGAAAAAGTGAATAATTGTATTTCTTGTGGGAAACAGATACCTCATAGGTATTACCACTCTCTCTGTATTCCTTACTTGGGGCCTGAGCACGACGTAGTCAGGTGTCGCTTTTGTGCTAGATTTAATAAGCGCACCATTAAACGTAGGTTAGATTGCGCTAGGCTTGTCTTCGGTAAGCGGTGTAATTACAATATGCCGTCGGATCCTCCGACGCCCGCTACCGCTAAGAGGCGCAAGGAAAAATCGTTAAAGTCCAAGCAGGATGAGGTTCTTTAGAAACTACGGTGGAATCTGTGGATCCAGCCGAGGTTTCAGCTGAGTCTCAGGGGGAGCCTTTAATTTTGCAAGATGTGGCCTCTCAGGAGTCGGGTCAGGCTGAGGGGGCCTCTCAGGTTGCTGTACTCCCTTCTTTGCATAAGGTGGTTAGGCCTCCTTCCAAGGTCAGGCCTGGTTTGTCTTCCTCTGGAGTCAGTCCTAGTTCTGCAGGTTCTGTACCTAAAAAACACATGCTAAAAATGGCAGAAGATTTGATTACCTTAATCAGAGGTTCTTTGCCCCCTCCAGATAAGAGGCCTAGGGTGGAGCCAGAGGTGGAAGGTTTGGAACATTCTTCTGATTACTCAGAGTCTTCGGCTGAAGACATTCAGGATTTTCCTCCTTATTCTGATTCAGACGCAGAGGATTCTAGTCCTTCTGCTTCTCCTCCAGAGGATTTTTCTTTTTCAGAAACCCTGCATTCTATGAGGGAGCATTTTAAATGGGAAGGTCAGGATTTCTCAGATTCCCAAAAGAGGCTTAGGGAATTCTTGTTTTTACCACAACATAGGCCCTTGGCTATACCTCCTGTTTTGGATGTTGTTCAGGATGTTTTCTCTGAGGCTTCCCTTAATCCAGACTCTTTGCCTCCTGCACCGGTTAAACCAGATAGGTATTACAGAGTGCCAGAGGCTCATAAATATTTGTATAAGAGCCCAAGGGCTGACCCAGAAACTATTAGCCAGGGACCTAAGGGTGTCAGGGCTTCTGTTGTAAAGAATCCAGTTCCTATGGATAAAGATTCTAGAGCTTTGGATAGGTGGGGTAAAAAGTGTATACCTCTTCCACTCTAGCAATGAGGGCTTTGAATTGCCAGTTTCATATGCTGAAGTACCAGAATTTTCTCCTTACTCAGTTAAAATCTAAGGTAGATGCTTTGGCAGAGGGCATAGAGTGTAAGGAATTGCAGGATTTGGTTCATGCCTCTGATCAGGTGGGTAAGCATTCTTTGCAGTGTGGTTTTGATGCTTTACAGGCTTCTTCCAGGGTGGCTGCCACTGGATCAGTTATTCGTAGGCACGCCTGGCTTAAGGATCAGAACTTGTCAGAGCATGTTAAAGCTCGAATTTTGGATGCTCCCCTTCAGTCTGAAGTTTTGTTTGGTTCTCCTGTGGAGTCAGTCTTGAAGAAAATGGAAGACAAAGCTAAGTCTATGCAGACTGTTAAGGATTTTTTGCAGGTGCAGCCCCTAAGTTTAGCAGAAATTGGCCTACTAAGGGATGGGCTTACCCTTCTTCTGATTTACAGTCTAGGGGCAGATCTAGACGTGGTAGGGGCAGAGCTCAGGGTTCTTTCAGGCCTAGGATGTGGAGTTCCCCTGCACAATCTACAGGTGAGGGCAGGGGCCAGTCCTTTCGTAAACAGACCCAATGACCTGCATCTTCAGCTGCCAGATCCTTCCTGTCTGGCAGCTCCTCTGGGAGGAAAGTTGGCACTTTTCAGGCAAAATTGGCTTTTAGTCACCCAGGACAAATGGGTGTTGGACATTATAGACCGAGGCTACAAGTTTTATTTCCGCACATTGCCTCCTTTCAAAGGCATGCCAGACGTTCCTCCTCAGCAAAGGGTGGAGGCTCACAAACAGATTTCTTTACTTCTTCAAATGGGGGCTATACAGCAGGTTCCTCTGTCAGAAGTGGGCCTAGGATTTTATTCTCGCCTGTTTCTTGTACCAAAGAAAGGAAACACTTATAGGCCAATTCTGGATTTGTCTATCCTCAACACATACCTGGACATTCCAAAATTCAAAATGTTGACTTTGCAACAACTTCTGCCTCTGTTAGGCAAAGATCACTGGATGGTAACTCTGGATCTCAAAGAGGCTTATCTTCATATTCCTATCAGGCCCAGTTGCAGGAGATTCCTGCGTTTTCGGGCTGGGACTTTACATTATCAGTTCTCTGCATTGCCCTTTGGCTTATCTACTGCGCCCAGGGTGTTCACAAAAGTTCTGGCTCCGGTGATAGCCTTCTTAAGGTTAAGAGGAATACAAATTTATCCTTATTTGGACGATTGCCTGATTCTTGCTCAAGACAAAGACAAGCTACTTCACCATCTACAGTATGTTATGGCAGTATTAAGGTGCCTAGGGTATTCTGTGAACAAAACAAAGTCCAGTCTAGTACCCTCTCAGGACATGTGCTTTCTGGGTGTGAGACTGAATACAGCCTCTCAGATGGCATTTTTGACCCCGGACAAGCAAAGAAATCTTACCCTTTACTTCCAACAATTGTCTCTACGGTCCAGGCTGACTGCAAGGACAGTCCTTCAAGCCTTGGGGTTCATGGCATCTTGTACTCTGGTGCTTCCCAATGCCAAACTGCATATGAGGAAGCTACAATGGTATCTCAAAAGTGTATGGACTCAACACTGCCACGATTTGGACACTGTCATTCAGATAATACCTTGCATTCAAAAGGAATTTTGTGGTGGGCTCAGGAATGTCACCTAAACAAGGGACTCTCTGTGACCCGACCAGAGGCGAGTCAGATCTTAACGACAGATGCCTCAGACAAGGCTTGGGGAGCACACCTCAATGGAAAATGGGTTCAAGACACGTGGCCTGCCAGACTTCAACATTTGCATATCAACTTGAAGGAGATGTTAGCAGTCCAATTTGCATTGATGGCTTTCAAGGATCTACTTCACCCTGGACAAGTGTTGATTCAAACAGACAACACAACTGTCATGTGGTACATCAACAAGCAAGGGGGAACCCATTCGTACCCTCTTTGCAGGCAAGCTATGATTTTGTGGGAGACTGCTCTCAGTTTGCACCTCACTCTTCAGGCAAGGTTTCTGCCAGGAGCACAGAACTCCTTAACGGATGTTTTGAGCAGACAGATGGTGGATCCCCACGAGTGGAAATTGGATCCTCATGTATTTCGACAGTTGACAGTGATTTGGGGGACTCCAGACATAGATCTGTTCGCTTCTCCACTAAATTTCCAGTTGCCAAAGTTTTGCACAAAGATGTTTCATCCAAAAGCTTGGAAAGTGGATGCTCTATCATTCAGTTGGAACAATCTTCACGTCTATGCCTTTCCTCCTCTGCCTCTCCTTCCCAAGGTGCTCTTGAAGGTCAGACAGGACAAGCCCTCCATGATTCTAATAGCTCCAGATTGGCCACGGCAGCACTGGTACCCTCTGCTGAGGAGTTTAGTACGGGAGCCTCCTTGGCCTTTGCCATCAATTCCACACCTTTTGTCCCAGGCAGGCAATCATTTCCTCAATGTCAGGATACAGTCCCTGCATCTGACAGCCTGGCATATTCTGTTCTAGAACCTGGAGGGTCGCAGCTTCCTCAACAAGTTTTGAATGTCATTTTGGAGGCCAGAAGGCCTAGTACAAGGAAAGTTTATGCTGATAAATGGAGGAGATTTTTATTTGGAGCAAAGCAAAGAGCTTTGATGTTTCAGGGCCTAATTTGAGTGTTTCACTTCAGTATCTTACAGAATTATTAGACAAGGGTTTGTCTTTCTCCTCTGTAAAAGTTCATGCTGCAGCCATTTCTGCTCACTATGACTGTGACCCACCATTATTCTCTCATCCTTTGTTTAAGCAATTTCTTAGAGGGGCAAAGAACATAAGACCCCCGCGTAGAGCTCCTACTCCTTCCTGGGATCTCAATTTTGTGTTGGAAAAACTCACTTTACCTCCTTTTGAACCTGCAGCTACATCTGAGTTGAAGTTTTTGTCTTGGAAGACTGCTTTTTTGTTGGCCATTACGTCTGCTAGAAGGGTATCTGAATTACAGGCTCTAATGGCAGTTGGACCCTTCCTGATTTTTCATAAGGATAGGGTATCCCTGCGTACTAACCCTACTTTTATGCCTAAAGTGGTTTCAAATGTGGCCTTGAACCAATCTATTCATTTGCCTACATTTTATGCTGATCCCCAAAATAAAGGGGAGAAAATTTTGCACTCTTTGGATATTCACAGGCAGTTGCGTTATTATTTGAGCAGAACTAAAGGGTTCAGACAGTCTCAACAGTTGTTTGTTTCTTTTGCTTTGGGCTCTCAGGGGAAACCTGTTTCAAAACAAACTATTTCTAAGTGGATTGGCCATTGTATTGCTTTTTGTTATTCTCATCATGGTAAGGAGATTCCGGCTGGAATCTGACCTCATTCCACTAGGGCTACTGCCACTTCTACTGCTTTTTTAAGGGGTGTAGCTACTAAAGATATTTTGGAGGCAGCTACTTGGAGTTCAGTGCACACTTTTTCTAAACATTACCATCTCCCTCTTTATTCCAAATCTAGGGCTGGGTTTGCCACTGCAGTTTTACAGGGCATGTTAGCAGCTCCCAGTGCTTTATGATTTTGCCAACCTCCCTTTACCTTTGCTTTGGGATTCTACCCACAGGTTATGACTGCAGCAATGTGAGATGAAGAACATAGTACAGTTTTGTACCTACCATAAATGTAGATGTTCGAAGATCCACATTGCTGCAGTCCAATTTACCCTCCCTCCTTCCCCACTGTAGTTTGGAGTGGTTGTGTGGTTTGGGTTGTAAATATTGTTTGTACATGGGTGTTTGGAGGTTTTCTGTTTTTGGCCATGGCCTTTCTTTTTAGGGCCTTCTGACATCTGGGGCAAGAAAGACTGAAGATATGACGTCGGTCATGCGCTTTAGTACCATGGCGTACTGACATCAGATCTGAGCGACCGTGACCGACGCCAGCCTAACACTTTGGTATTCGGGCCGACCGAGGACAGCGGACTACCCACAGGTTATGACTGCAGCAATGTGGATCTTCGAACATCTACATTTATGGTAGTTACAAAACTGTACTTTTTGAGCTTTAGGTGTTTTGGTGTCAGTGAAATGAGTGTCGATCATATGAGCTTTCGATCATATGAAGTAAACCCATATATGTGTATATATATATATATATATATATATATATATATATATATATATATGTGTGTGTGTGTATATATATATATATATATATATATATATATATATATATATATATATATATATATACATATATATATATATATATATATATATATTCATTTTTGGTTCTTTTTCCAGCTTATAATAAGAAAAGGATTTTCTATTATGGTACTTCAATCAACTTGCTAGCTTTGCTGTATAAACACCAAAGGATATATAGACAGGCACAAGATACTGCATAGTATCAAAAAATAAGTGCAACTAAAAACAAATAAGGTACCGAGCCTTCAAGGCTAGAAAACAAAGTATAATTTATTAAACAAAACAAAAGTACAGGTAAGCGCTTTCGCGATTTGCTAATCGCTTTGTCAGACAAACTTGTTAAAAGACAACCAACATTTATACACTGCAGCAAACAAACCATGCTTGAAACCAGTTAAGCTGTTCTTAAAAAGACATTAGTTCATCATATATAAAACCTGTGCAAAAAAATCAAAAATGCCTAAAAAGTATATATTAGCTAAATAATATATAAAAACTATATAAAATATGCATAAAAATGTGTAATGACACTTGTTAAAATTCTTGTTTATGTGTATATAAACAACATCCACATTCAGTGTTTCAAAGGGCGTGACTTCAGAAAAGGCTTTAGTGTGAAAGCACCATTTAAGCCTAGTGGTTTTTCAGCATTAAAAAGCAAAATACATTTCTGTTCTGCCCCTGCAATCCGACTAACCAAATCACCACCTCCCATGCTAACATCCAGAACTTATAAGACTCATCAAGAACTCATCGGTTCATCTTTGGACATAGTACTAGAGAATAATGTTTGTGTTTTAGAAAAAGAGTTTTTTTCTGCAGAAGGTTGGCGTGGCTATGGGCACTGCTTGCGCAAATAGCTTCGCCAATCTGGCATTAGCACAATGGGAGACTACAAACATCCTACATTATAATGCTTTTTATTAAACACCAAACCTGTGTTCAGAACTGACATTTCTTCACGGTTTGCTGCATGGTGTCCGTACTCTGAAGTCATTCTTTTGTATGTTCGTTTTGTGTTGTTGTTGTTGGTCTTTCGGCTTTTCCCGGTTAAGGGTTGCCACAGCGGAACGCCGGTCTGCTAATGATTGGCAGTAGATTTTCATGAACGCCGAGGTGCCAGCTCAACGTTCAGCCTTCAACAAAGGCACGCCCATTTACGCATGTCTTTCGAACGCCCACCCAACCGCGGGGAGGACATGCAGACTCCACACAGAAGACACTCCCCACACTCCAGCCGAGAATCAAATGGGAGAACCTCTTCCTGTGAGGCAACAACGCTACCGCTGGTATGTTCATTTTTTAGATGACTTGTTTTTGTTACCGCATGGCACCTTGGATGAATTGAAGGCCTTTATTGCTTATATGCACACTACCACTGTTTTTTTTAGGTTTACTTATAACTACTCATTTGATGAGATTGAATTTTTAGATGTCAAACTTAAAGTGGATTTGAGAAGCATATCCGTGAGTGTATACAGAAAACCAACTAGAAAAAACAGTTATTTATATAAGAACAGCATGCACCCCAGCCATGTTACACAAAATGTACTTAAAGGCCAGGTTTATCGTTTGATAAGGTTGCACAACAATGATTTAAACTTACAACCGGCTTTAGAATCCTTTAAGAAGGACTTTCTTAGTAGGGGTTATAAAGAAGTTGAAATTGATTTTTGTATATCTGATGCTTGGAACAAGAGGGCAGGTTGATGTAAGCCTTATTTCACTGAGGGGGTGGTCAGCACAAGAACCAACACTTCTACATTGAACACTGATACGTCCAGGGTTTCTTTGCAATATTCCAGTGACATTAACAGGTACTTTGATATTGTTAAACGGAACTGGGACATATTGCATACCATAGACTGGCTAAAAGGAGTTTTTGGTGAAGCACCACGTTTCTCATTCAGAAATAACAAATCTTTTAGGAAACATCTTTGTTATAATAGTCAACAGTATATGGCTGGGGTTGAATCCAGTAGACTGGGCACGTTCTCATGCAGGAGATGTTCTGCTTGCAAGTATATTAATTCTGCACAGGTTTATGTCCATCCAATTCTAGAGTTCTAAATAGAATTGGACTTTTATGCAGACTGCAGATCAAAAAATATAGTTTACTTTGCTTTCTGCCATGTGTGTCATGCTTTCTATATAGGTAAGATGAACAGATGTCTAAAAGACAGAATACTTGAGCATTATAGAGACATTAACAATAAGAAAGATA
Source organism: Protopterus annectens (assembly GCF_019279795.1). Taxonomy (NCBI): domain Eukaryota; kingdom Metazoa; phylum Chordata; order Ceratodontiformes; family Protopteridae; genus Protopterus; species Protopterus annectens. Next base: position 1,469,408,040 of record NC_056744.1, on the reverse strand, counting down.
CAAATGCTCTAGCACAACATGTTATGCATTATGCTTCTGAACATAATTTCAGGTTTATGGTCTTAACAAGTTCTAGATATTAGCATGAGAGGTGGTGATTTGGTTAATCGGACTAAAATGTATTTTGCTTTTTAATGCTGAAAAACCACTAGGCTTAAATGGTGCTTTCACACTAAAGCCTTTTCTGAAGTCACGCCCTTTGAAACACTGAATGTGGATGTTGTTTATTGTTTATATAAACATAAACAAGAATTCTTAACAAGTTTCGTTACACACGTTTATGCATATGTTATATAGTTTTTTATATTATGTATCCAGTATATACCTTTTAGGCATTTTTGACTTTTTTGCATAGGTTTTATATATGATGAACTAATGTCTTTTTAAGAGCTGCTTAATTGGTATCAAGCATGGTTTGGTTGCTGCAGTGTATAAATGTTGGTTGTCTTTTAACAAGTTTGTCTGACAAAGTGATTAGCAAATCGCATAAGCGCTTACGTGTACTTTTGTTTTGTTTAATAAACTATACTTTGCTTTCTAGCCTTGCCTTATTTGTTTTTATTAGCTCTGTTGTATAATTTCTGTATAATAGAGATACAGAAATTAGAGTTAATAAACATATCTATAATGTTTTGACCTTCTTTTTAAAAATCTTATCTTCTACTGTAGGCTTTTGTGTTTCTTAACATCTGTCTGTATGTCAATGAATCATTAAGATGACTTGGATGAAAACTATTGACTTGGATCTAAATGTGGGTTTACAATATAATTTAGAATAAGTTTGTTTCCCCCTCAGGGACAAAAATAATAATTTCCAAATAATTGACATATGTATCTTGTACATTCCCAATAAACTTCAAACTATAAACATTCTCATACAACTTAGCACCAAAAATAGGAGCCTCCATTTTGCCCCTTTACATATACATATCAAATCATCTTTATATTGATAATATTTAACCATGTATTTTTGAAAAATTAGGAATTTTTATATAATTAATTTCAAACAATCCCATAATCAAGTTATCATATAAGGGGCAAAGGATGCCCCCATTGCTGTTCCTGCAAGTTGATGATAAATCAAATTATTAAACATAAGAAATAATTATAAAACAAAAATCAGAGGTAGGACAATCTCTCCAAAAAGTATTGCATCACTTGAATTCACTTATTAAGTATGATACTAATATATAAGCTTTGTACATGGCGTACTAATCAATACATGTTAGAACTCCAGTTAGGTTTCCTAGATTCACCAGTAAATTTGCAAAATCCTTTATGTATAAGGACAAAGAATATACATAAAGTAATAAGTAATCATTTATTACTCTACCTATGTTTTCCATATAGTTCCACACAAAGACACAATATGGTAACCTGGGGGATCATTAATATTTTTATGAATTTTAGGAACACAATAAAAAACAGGCCTCCTCACCTGAACAGGAACTAATTTATCAAATCAGTATCCACAAAGTAACATAATTGAACACCTTTATGTATTGCATTCTTAAAATTAATCAGCCACTGTTTATATACATGTTGCTGCACACTCCTAAATGTATTGTCATTTAAATGTCACATGCATATATATTAAAATATTAGTGCTTATTCATGACCATAATTTTTTCCCTTTACCTGCTGATCTAATAACTTTATCACAATTAGTTTTCATCTTATTAAGTACCTGCCAGTAACATTTGCTCATATTATAACTCATATCTTTTTTTTCCAGGTTTAAATTGTTTCTGTATCATTATTATCCGCAGAAGTTAAAGACTTCAAAGCTTCATTGTGAAATGTTGGTAGAAATGTACTATTAAGAGAATGTGTATCCAGCAAAATATAAGCATTATATCCTCCCATCATCCTCTGTGAGGGAAAAGTATTCATCTATACTGGAATCTCCCACAGAAAAAAATATCTTATTAAATTATTAGACGTTGATTTTTTTATTTGTGTTGCTTACATTCCAATAACACATTAAATGTAATTTTTTATATAACTTATACAACTCTGTCTTCGTAAAATAATGACGTAGAACAATACTAGGCACAAATTTCAATTGTAAACCAAACAACTGTTACATGTGGTTAAATAAGCACACACAAGGAATATGAATTATGTATCATTAGTTAAATTGCAAATTTGGGAATTAAAATGTTTCTAAAAAGTCCAGAGAAATTAGCAGTCCTGTGAATACCTTTGTTTTTTGGAGTCGGTTAGCATCTATTTAAGGAGGCATATAATTTCTGACCCCTTTATGATCAAAAGTCATGATCTGGATGCATAAATTGTTATTGCTCTACTTGTCTTTCTATTCATTTAGATGCCACTGCAGTATATAGTCAGCACTGTATATACTGCTCACACTACTATACATGACTGACTGCTCTGTGGTGTTTGTGTCTGATGAGCAAGAACGTAAATGAGGGATTTTATTAGTTGAAGTCTTCTTGTAATCAGATCCCCATAATAATGTGCTATCCATGCAATAATCTTTAATGTCATCCTGAAACTTTTTATTTTCTGCTGGGTCATTTCTTGTTCTAATTTCTTGACTTTTGCATCAACATCACTTAGCATCACTTGCTGTTGAGCACTGAACTATTGTTGATTTAATTTGCTCTGCAGCTTAAAATTTTTCACCCACGTCTCTATCTACTAGAATTTCAACCCATATCATGGTACAACAGTGTGCTTCCTTAATCCAGCAATTGCAAAACCTTTATGCACTTCGTCCTCCATATCATACGGGGAAGTGGGATGTTTAAAATCTTTAAACTATTCGGTGGGGGGGGGGTGAATATCTAACTGTGCATATTTTTACATAACATGATTAAAGTATGTTGCCATTTAAGCATTTATGAACTTTTGAAGCTTGTCTCAATTCTTTCATAGATGTTAAGAGTTTACCTTGTTCAGAAGGCTGTATAGAGTGAAACAACTCCAAATTAAAATTTTTTGTTCACCACAGTAGTTGGAAAGAAAAGTGATGCCCACCTCCAACATTACCATTGGGCCCAAAGGACTGTGCAGTGGCAGATTCACTAGCACCCACACCATTCAGGAATTCATCAGTGATAAAATCAGAGTATAAGCATTGCAGAACCTCAGATATATAAAAAGAATCATTTTGGCCAGAAGAACTAATGCTAGAAGCCATATGTTGAATGACATGAGGAGAAGAAGAAGAAGAAGAAGTAGAAGACAAAAACAATGACAAAATGGCAAATACTGTCCTTTAGTGCCTCAGCTAAAAATTCTTCTAAGGAAATGAACAGTATACACCATAAAACAACATAACTTAAATAATTAATCAATTGAAAACAAGAAAATAATTAAACTAAATATTTCCAATTAATTTTAATACCAACATCCCATATTTTGCAATATACAAAAAAAAAGAGCACTGGATAGCCGTTTCCACCACAAATACAGTTTATTGAAGCACAGCAAGCCACAGCAAACCACAGCAGATGAGACAGGATTAAAGCTGACACACAACCAGTTTGTTTTCGTCACACCACTTCATCAGATAACACAAACCCCATATCTTCCTCTTTATATACCCTTACTAATGAATAATTAATCAATTAACTCTCTAGTTCATTAACCCTTCATTGAACTAGTCAAGTTATTGCACATATAAAGTTCCTAACATCCATTTTATAATGTTAAAATACAAGTGCAGCCAATAAATATTTTAAACATTTTAATAAATATACACCATAAAATATAGTAGGTTTAAAATATTTAAAATGCATAAATAAATCATCATCATAAATATATGTTGTTAAACATATTAGAGTATACTAAAAATGTTAAAATATAGCTTGTGACTAAACACAGGGGTATAATAAATAAGTCTAAAGCTTAGCTGCTCTTAACTTCAAGATAGGGGTGAGGGAGATCATCTCATTCAAGCCTGGCCATTTACTGGCTTCTAATACCAGTTGCCAGTATACCTCTCGGTATTCCAACTTAGTCTCCCACGATCTACCCCTTTTGTCCATGGGCACCTCATCCACCACAAAAAATATGAAAAAGCAACCTCACATATCTGAGTGTGTTTATATAAGGCATTTTTAATATAACCCCTCTTAATATCATAAAGGTGCTCATATATCCTTTTCTTTAAACACCTTTCGGTTTTACCTATGTAAAATGCCTCGCATTTCATACACATCACAATATAAACTAAGCCTTTACTGTCACAATTATAATGTGACTTAGATCGTATATGTTTGCCCCTGCTACTAATGAATATTTCTGAAGCATTAGATATAAAAGGAGACTGCTGGCATGATTCGCACTTGAAAGTCCCAACCTTCTTATTGACTAACTCCACATATTTATTCTCCAAAAGGTCCTTAACATTTCTACCTTTCCTGTAAATAAATTTCAGTGGAACATGAAACTCACTCAATAAATCACATTTGTTTTTAGCCTGGTGGACTGTGGTTTCATATTATTTTTTACTGTTGTTGATTTTTAAACCTCAGACCTTTGCTACCAACTCCTGGTCTTCTTTTGTACAATAATGTAGGAATCACCATTATAATCTGAAATGAAGGCATTCCCATAATCACCATCTACACTGATGTCAGTATTCATTTTGTCTACTGTAACTGGGTCTTTTGAACATAAAATAGGTGCAAATTTGTCTTTTCTGTGTAAAAGCACTTCATCCTGTATCCCACATATTAACAGTTCTGGATACCCTCTTTCTAAAAACATTTGTTTTAACAAATCACATTCATCTTTAAAATCCTTTTCCCCAGATGTCATCTTCCTACCTCAGACATATTGACCCTTTACTATGCCTTTTTTCTGATGAAATGGATGGGCACTCTTAAAATTAAAAAAAGAATTACAGTACATCTCCTTTCTATGTACCCTGGATTCAAATCCATCTCCCCTTTCTGGATATTAACATCAAGGTAGTCAGTATTTTCATAACCTATCTTATATGTAAACTTCAGGAATCCAGTGCTATCAGAAATGTACTCAAAAAACTCAAAAAAAAAACCTCTCTTCACTATCAGTCCAAAACAAACAGATATCATCCAGGAAACGTTTATAAAAGACCCAGCTATTTTTAAGTCTTGAATTAAACACATATTTCTCTTCCCACCAGGTAATTACAAGGTTGGCATATGTAGGAGCACACATGGCCCCCATAGCCACCCCTTTTGTTTGTCGGACGCACTCACCCTCAAAGTAAAGAAAATTATTGTTCAAAACAAGCTCCATAAGAACCAAAATTACATAAATCTCCTTCTCTGTAAATTTATTATCTTTTCTTAAAATTTCTTCAAAAGAATCCAAACCAGCCTTATGAGGGATGGAGGTGAAAAGGTCAAACACATCAATGGTGATAAAAATAATTGAAACTAAATTTCCACAAGACAAACTCAGCGACAACCACAGATGTAGTAAGGACCTTCAAACATCACTCTAAACGATGCAAAAAGACACAAGTTTATTGTAAAGCGCTTTTCGTCCCTGATCTTGCAGAGACTTCCTCAGACAAATTTAAAAAGAAAACGTCAGAATATTTAAATCAAACTTAAAAATTCACATGACCCCCAAACACCTATCATTCACCAGAATGCATTCAAATAGTTAATTAGGCTCATTAATGAGTTTGTTCTCAATTAAGGGCGGAGCTTTCTTGTTCAGACAGTAAACACTGCCCACATGCTACTATGTAATCGCACCACTGTTCCTCAAGACAACTTGCATAATTCAACACAATGTTACAAGATGGGGTATCAAAAATGTATAACCTTGATATTTATATAACCTTACTGATTGATATCAAGGAACAGAAGGAGTCACCACGTATAAATTAATACCTCCGTTTTTAACAAAAGAAAATAAAATTTATTGTAGGATAAAATAATAAGCGCTTTCGCATAGACAAGCTATGCTTCTTCAGATCAAGTTTCATATACAAATAGAACTTTTCCATTTTATATACATAAAGGCACTTTTGGCGGGCTTCTAATTGCTTCAATTAATCAATCAAAGAGATCACCAAGGTTTCCAACACTTAGAATTGCCCATTCTTAAAGTGTTCATAACATTTTAAAAGTGTAACAATGCAAGTATCATAATACCTAGTATTCACAAAAAGCTTGTATAGCTACTGATACAGAAATCGTGAGACATTTTCCAACAGAAAATATATATGTGACAATAGTGTTCCATTCTCGTTTCAAATTAAAGCAAACACATTCTTTCTCATATACAATAAATGTTGGCTGGCAAGATTTCGTGCTATACAGCAGAGTAATATTCAAAACACCTGGTATATAAAGTGCAAATATCATGATCGAACATTATAAAAATTTTTAAAAATTGGTAACAGTAATTAGGAGATTTCCTGCTTTGGTGTAACATTCCCACATGGTCTCAATGTATCTTACTCGTATGAACGAGAATGCATGAAATAAAACCTTTTATAGTTAACACTATGTTGTTAACCGACAGGATTTCAAGGTGTGCCACAGAACAAAGTCCAAAGCTAAGTTCAAGGTACCTAATCTGTAAAATGCAGATATCATATTAAGACTTTATATAAAATTGTTTAGACATGATGACAACGAACAAGAAATTTCGTGCCATCATTTAACATTCAACTTTCCTAAACGATCTCAAAGTGTCCTACTCATATGCATGGGAATGCGTCAAGTAAAAGTGCATAGAGTGAAAAAGTGCATAGAATAAAAAACATGAAATAATAAAAAAAGTACATAAAATAAGTGCATGGAATGAAAAGTGCATAAAATAAAATAAAAACCTTATTGCTGTTTTTATTGTGTAATTGATTTTCATATAAACATAGAATACTATTGTTAATCACCAGGAGGATTTTATAAAGCATAATATTATTATATATCCAAACTGTATATATTATTCTGTGAAAAGAAGAAAAAGGCAAGTCCATTTTAATAAAGCCTTATTGTAAGCTAAAATTAAAATTAACATTAAAATTGAACACGAGCTCTGGAGAACGGCCTCTGGCATAAAGACCTCACGTCAAATTTCTGAATATGATACATTTTTGGTATGTGTCATATTACAGCGAATTTATAATGACTTGTCTGATTACCCAAAGTAATAAAAACCTAAATGTAGTAAGATAATATATATTATCAGAATAGATTAAAGAAAAAGTATAATAAATTACTCTGAACACAACCTATCAGTCATGATATGTCAACCTTCAGTAAATGATGTAGCTCTTATTGATAAGATATATCTAAAGTATCTAAATTCAGCAGTAAGAATTAATAAAAAATAAAAAATAATAAAAAATGAAGACTAACAAAAATACATTCCAGTAAGGACTCATTATGAGTCAAGTTGGAATATGAAGCTGACTGAAGTAGCCTCTATATAAAATATAAAATATGCTGTTATAAAGGTCTGTTATTTAATATGGGCTTTATAGACAGATATTGATTTATCCCAGGATCAACGTGTGCTTGCAGTAAAAGTATCCATTTTAATTCCATACAGGCTAAATTGTTAATGTTGTCTCCTCCCCTAACATTGTCTCTCAATACTTGTAACACTTTAAAAGTAAAATAATGTGATTTGAACTCATTGATATGTTTAGCGAGTGCGTTTTGCTCATTCTTCTTCCTGATGTCGTAGAGATGATTATACACTCTATCTCTAAGTCTCCTCTTGGTGAGACCTACATAGAATGCTGAACAGCATTCACATGTGGCAAGATATACAAGATTTGTGCTATCACAGCTGTAAAAATCATTGTTTGGTTTAAAAACATATAAACCTAAGGGATGTTCAAAGATTTGCTTCTTGGAGATATGTGGGCACATGTGGCATTTGCCACAGGGAAAGGTCCCTATCTTAAGTGGAGTCATTTCTTTATTAATGATATTATATTTATCAATGCACAAAATTTGTTTAAGGTTGTTACAATTCCTATAACTAAAAGTGGGGTGCATGCCAACTATCTGTGTGGTGTATGGATCCAAATTCAGTACATTCCAGTTCTTTTTAATAATCTTTTGGATGTTTACCACATTGCTCGTGTATTTTAACAAAAAAGATATTTTATCTATATGGCCTTGTTTGTTATTGATACGATGAGAAAACTGATGAAGGCCCTGTGTTGAGGTATGTGTGGTCAATGGGGAACCTAGTACGTGCTGTTTGCAGTCCCTAATAAGGTTATGATTATATCCTCTGTCTTTGAGTAGCTGTTCTAATAGTGCAACTTCATGTAAACAATCATCTTCATTTGTACAGATTCTTGATATTCTATTGAGTTGACTAATGACTATACCTGGGAAGGTATGTCTAGGATGCATGCTCTCAAACTTTAATAGAGAATTCTTCCAAGTTGGTTTTCTATAAAGCGAAGTACTAATTTGCCTATCTGTATTGAGCCTTAAGGTTAGATCTAGAAAATTAATCTCTGAGCTCGAGGTTTCAATGGTAAACCTAAGAAAAGGACTCGTGGTCTCTATGTCTTTGATAAACTTAATACAGTCATTCTGACTACCTTCCCAAACAAGGAGTACATCGTCTACAAACCTTTTGTAGAGTTTAACATTGCTGAATAGGGTGTGATTGAATAGGAACTTACTTTCCCACTCATAAACCACTAGGTTTGCGTAACTGTTGGCGCAGGGGGTGCCCATGGCAACCCCCCACTTCTGTAAATAAAAGTTATTCTTAAACATAAAAACGTTGTTATTGAGTACTATCTCAAGCAGATAATTAATCAATATCTGTCTGTTCTTACTGTAATGAGATTTACTAAGTAGTAACCTTACTGATTATTAAATGAAATTCTAAAAGTACACGACCAAAGAACAAAATAGCTTTTTAAAACAGTTCTTAAAATTCTTTGTTTTTATCATTGTGTTTTGAGTCATGTGAATATTTAAAGTTTGATTTAAATATTCTGAAGTTTTCTTTTTAAATTTCTTTGAGGAAGTCTCTGTAAGAACAGAGATGAAAAGCGCTTTACAATAAACTTGTGTCTTTTTGCATCATTTGGAGTGGTGTTTGAAGGTCCATACTACATCTGTGGTGATACAAATAATGTTATTAGTCATCTTCTTATCCCTTACACTTCTTAAGAAATCCCAGGAATCCTTAAGTACATTACAAGCTCCCACAGATATACTTTTTAACTTAAAATCCAAATATTTAGCTATGGGTGCAGTAACAGACTGACTGGTTGCCACAGTTGGCCTTAATGGGGGTTTTCCACATCCTTATGGACCTTGGGAATCCCAAAAATGGACGGTACCTTAGGCTCCTTGTTGTGCAAAAATCTGAAGGTCTCAAGGTCTAAACAGCCTTCCAGCAATAAATCATTTAACATCACATATATTTTCTTATAAGCTATGTGTACCACATTAATAGAAGCCCTTACATATTTAGTTTCTTCCAATAATAGGTCCATCATCTTACTTTCATAAGTAGTGGAGTCCATAAGGACTGTGCCCCCACCCTTGTCTGGCTTCATTACCCTAACATATTTATTCTTCCTAATACTGTCCAAAAAAGATCTTTCTTCATTATTCAAGTTAGATCTAACTTTATTCTTGAGGACTGTTTCTCTTAATTCACTTTCCGAAACATTTTCAAAGTTTTTCAACTGGGGGTGTAACGGGGGATTCCAAGTGCTTTTCCTTTTTGATTGATCACATCCCTGTTTTTTGTTTATTGGTTTTGGACTGAGCACTTTTCCTCTTGAACATATTTTGCAATATAAATACATTTCTTATACCATTACAGATGGACAATGTGTCACTATATTAAAACAAGCAGAACAAAATCCACAGGGGATAGTACCCCCTGTTTTGTTGAGATACTGTTGCAATCAATTGAATATTATATGCATAATAATAATTATGTATCAGAATATCTGATAACTTTCTCCCCTTATATGAAATGGCAGGAGTCTTATATAACTGGTGAGCCAAAAGGTCATCCTGTAACCAAATTGACCATGCTTTCTTAACTACATGTATTGTATACCTATATATAATAATGAAGCAATTAAAAATATTAAAATCAACCACTGCATATGTATCAGTTGAGCAACCTACACATACACATATATGTGTGCCTGTCTTTCTGTCTTTTCAAACATTTGAAAGGATGATAACTTTAGAGTGAATCAAAAGTGATGAAAAGTGCAAAAAATAACTCTTTTTTGTGCAGGTGGGCAAGCTGCCCATGCACCCCCACACCTCCTGCTAAAAGTATATATACTATACTAGCATATATACTCTAGTGCCACACAACAGCACAGTAAGGGTAAATTCCTGTATCTTGCTGCACCATGAACTCATACTAAAGGCTGGTGGAAAAAATTTCATTTGAATGAACTTTCACTCATTTGAGCATTCAGTGTTTTGTTTATACCAGGAAAAAGCTTTCTGTGATATCAATGTTCACTCTTTCAAATGATATATATGTATATATACATATATATATATATATATATATATATATATATATATATATATATATATATATATATATATATATATATATATATATATATACATATATATATATATATATATGGAATCACTACGTAATACCAAAACTGCACACTCCCGAAGCCCACAATACCGAGACTAAAATCCCTAAACCACACATTACTGACATTTTAAAAGCGTGAAATTCAAAATCGCGAAAATACTACATACATACAGCACACACACAAACATATACACAGCCTCCCCCCATAACCAAACAAACCACCCTACACTAAAGATAAGCAGGGGGGCTATGCCCCCCTGCACCCCCCCCATGTGGGGGCTATGCCCTCCACACCCCCCGACTTTAATATTCCAACTCCGAGATTGCACAGACATACACACAAGGCAAACTCACACCCATACATTATAGCCCCTCACACACACACACACACACACACACACACACACACACACACACACACACACACACACACACTAAAGCCCCTCACAAACACACTTACACACACGTACTTACCTGAACCGCAACACCAGAAGTGCTAACTCAAAATCCCTTACCATCGGGATTTTGAATTTCGCGCTTCTGGTCTTTCGGTAATATGTAATTTCGGCTACATGGTCTCGAGCATTTGAAATTCGAGATTTCAAATGTTTGAGATTTAGTAGTGTTCCCATACATATATATATATATATATATATATATATATATATATATATATATATATATATATATATATATATTATATATAGATATATATATGTATATAGACATGCACTTTTTTATAAGAGCAAATCTATCTGGATTTAATATGGCATGCAGGATTACGAAGAGGAACAAGGAAGCCTGGGAAGGGTGTGTACGTGTTATACCCCTACAATGTCTGTGTTGCTTATTGGGAAGGTCAGTGTGTATGTTGCTCAAATGCCACATATGCATTAGCTGGTTACGTATGAGTAATCCACCACAGATGCAGCATCCCAAATGGTAGCAATACAGCACAAGATACATGAAAGTGTGAAGGTGCTAAGGTCTCCAGACACCCACACATATCTTACACAAAGCTGTCACACAACCATAAAACACAGTTCTGTATGCCTGTGGGAGAGATGCAATGGCTACAGAAAGTTAAATGGCACAGAAAGACATGCATCTGGAGCATTTCTCTCTGGGCCTGTGCTGAAAATTGTCTTGTTCCAAGTCGAACTTTCCTTGTAAACAAATGTTAAATTAAAAAAAAAAAACAATTGCACTTTATTTTGCTTTTGCCTCTTCTTAAAAGTACTCAGTTGTATTTATTCTGCTGCATTTATTACTGCTTGGTAGTAGCCTGATTAAATTGTAACTGTTATTCTAAGCCTTTTGGTTTAAGCACTTGGGCTTCAGACCAATTGTTTTACATTAAGAAGGTTTGTGGGCTGCACTGTTGTGGCAGGACAGGTAGCTTACATCCTTCTAAATTGGGAATTGCTGATTGAAGGCTCAGTGTCTGTCATTCTAAAAGTGTATTAGTTCTGGTTTAAGCACTTGGGCTTCAGGCCAGTTATTTTACATTAAGAAGGTTTGTGGTCTGCACTCTTGTGGGAGGAGATCTTAGATTCTGCCCTTCTGAGCTGGGAATTTCTGGTTCAAGGATTATTGTGGCTGCTTATTTGAACTGTTTCTTTCTGAAATTGGTGCACCTTGTTTGCTGTAGCATAGACTAGATTCAGGCATGCTGAATCTAGCTTTGTTTGTATAACTTGAGCAATAATCCTGGCCATCTTTTTTGGAGAAGGTTCCCTTGCACGCTAGTGGCAGGAGTGTGCAGTTAGAACTTGTCTGATTGAAGACTGCTGGAACAGGGCTCAGTTTTGAGCTTTTTTATTTGTTAATTGGGTAATTTGTTTAAATTAGTTTGCTCGTTTTCTATTGTTATATAAAAAAGTTGCACTTTATTTATCTGCTTTTACTATATTTGTGTTTCTTCCTATTTTATTACATTTATTCTGCTGTATTTATTACTGCTTGTTAGTAGCCTGATTAAATTGTAACTGTTATTCTAAGCCTTTGGTTGAAGCACTTGGGCTTCAGACCAGTTGTTTTACATTAAGAAAGTTTGTAGTCTGCACTATTGTGGCAGGACAGGTAGCTGACATCCTTCTAAGTTGGGAGTTGCTGATTGAAGGCTTAGTGTCTGTTATTCTAAGAGTGTATTAGTTCTGGTTTAAGCACTTGGGATTAGGGCCAGTTATTTTACATTAAGAAGGTGTGGTCTGCACTCTTGTGGGAGGAGAGGGTAGATGCTGCCCTTCTGAGCTAGGAGTTTCTGGTTAAAGGCTTATTGTGCCTGCTTATTTAAACTGTTTCTTTCTGAAATTAGTATGCCTTGCTTGCTGTATCATAGACTAAATTCAGACGTGCTGAATCTAGCTTTGTTTGTATAACTTGAGCACTAATCCAGACCATCTTTTTATTTGGAGAAGGTTCCCCTGCACCCTAGTGGCAGGAGTGTGCAGTTAGAACTTGTCTGATCGAAGACTGCTGGAACGGGGCTCAGTTTTTAGATTTTTATTGGTTAAGTTGTTTAAATAAGTTTGCTCATTTGCTATTGTTATATAAAAAAATACACTTTATGTATCCCCGCTTAGATAGGGTTAAATTATTCCTGGCGCCATAAAGTCTGCTCTTCAAAATTTCCCTTATAACTAGCCAGTCTTTTAGTTTTAGCACTCAAATCTGTTTCTTTGAGCACAGCACTTGTTCAGAACTCGTTGTAAGCACTAAATAAGCTACAAATTACTACAGCACTCAACTTTGCTCACTTGTCTAGAGGAAAACAGTTTTTAGTACTTAATAAATAAGCACCTATCCAGGCATGTCTAAGGGTCATCTCCCGGTGTTTTCTCTTGTCTACCTGATGAATCTGGACATCTTTGGCAATGCAGCAATTGCTTCATGTACACAGACAACCCTCTCCTCCTACCACCCAACACTACAACCTGTGAGAGATGCACTTATATAGCCAAACTGGAAGCATAACTCTCTTCACCCAAGACTGGACTAGACAGTCAAGAGGAGAAGGTAAACACCTGCACCACACCACAATCTTCACATAGTCTCTACACCACCAAAACACACACATAGCAACACAAAACACACACCTACATTGGCGGAGGCTCTCTATAAAAAATCTGCTCAAGCAACAGAGACCTCCAAAGCAGAACTGCTTACAACCTCCACCCCCCAACACTACCCAAATGACACATAGCACACAAACTCAGTGTGCCATTCAACCACAGCCCATAAGGCATAACAATGTACCCAACACTCTAGTCATAGTACTCTATAGTCAGGCACACTGATGCTCCACTCACCAGGCTAAAAAGGAGAAAGTTACTGTCAGCTGCCTGTCGGGTGCCAGGATCCTCCACATAACACACACACTCACGTTACTCCATAACAAGTACAAATATGACTCTGTCATTGTCCATGTTGGTGTGAATGACCTGAGATGTACCTCCCTGGACTACATGAAAAGAGACATGGAGGAGTTCTCCGATCTTGTAGCCCAGGCAGGTATGACCCTAGCCCTGAGTAGCATATTGCCATCACCCAGAATGATACCACAGTACAAGGACAAAATGATTGACTTCAACAATTGGCTAAGCTTCTGGTGTCATTCTAAGGGGATCCAGTATCTGTCTGCCTGGGATGACATGATTGACAGACCACGATGCTTTTCCAGAGATGGCCTGCACCTGTCACCCTTGGGATTCCGGATACTGACTAAGGTTGTTGCCACCCCTATAGTGCCTTTTTTAGGCAAGGTTCAAATGACAAATTCACCACCATAACAGGTACAAGCAAGCAAAATCTGAGGGTAATGCAACTCAGTGCTAGAAGTCTAAACCTCAAAATGCATTCGCTCGAGGCACTCCTTAAAATGGAGAACATCAACATCTGTGCAGTGACAGAGACCTGGTTCAAGGGTCCAGAGAGCACCCCTGCATTACCAGGCTATAATTCATACCATACCTTTCGGCCACCTAACCTGGACCGAAACACTGAAGGTGGAGGTGTGTCCATATTCATGAAGGATATCCAGACCGCCAGGCTAATTGCTCAGGATAATGCATCCGAGATTATCCAAGTGCAACTAACTCTGGGCAAGACCACAATCCAAATTGTAACTTGCTACAGATCCCCCACCATGCCTCAGGATTCCCACTCCTCATTTCTTGATACACTGGAAAATATTAGGGTTCAGCCCAACACCCAAATATTGGGCGATTTCAACTACCCCACCATTAACTGGGAAAACTACTTATGTACCAACTCTTTTGCTCAACGTTTTCTGGAATTCATAAATTCCAATGCCTTGGATCAACTTATTCACACCCCCACCAGGGGCAGCAATATCCTAGACCTGGTCATTACCAACATGGGCAACCGGTGTTCCACACCAGAGGTCAATTCCTCATTGATCAGATCAGACCACAGGCTAATCAGCCTAGACATCCACATCCTGCCCCCACCCCCATTAGGGAAACCACCATAAAAAAATTCTCCAAAGCCAACTTCACACTTCTTAAGACAGAAGTGGCAAACTTCACATCACCCATGCAGATGGACAATAGAGGTACGACTGCTGAATCCTACACAAATGCACTTTATAAGCACTTACACGAGTGCATGGATCATGCTATCCCTAACTGAACCAAGATGTTATCGTCAAAAAAAAAAAAAGGAAGCCAATCTGGTGGTCCCCTGCCATAAGCAAACTCTACAACAGAAGAAAGAAAAAAAAAGAGTTAAATCCCATGGCTGGAAGAACTCCCTGGTCACCCTCAGTAAGAAGCTGAGATCCCTCATAAAATCCTCCAAAGCTAGTTATGAAAACAAAATCGCCACTGATTCTAAAGGCAACCACAAAGCATTCTATAGCTATGTCAATAATCTCAATGGCAACACTCAGATCTGCTTTGAGATACAGCACAATGGGACTAAATCTACAGAACCAACTGATATTGCCAACATCCTGGCAGGTAGGTTCAGTGCTAACTTTACCCCCCCCCTCACCCCATAAAGGGCCCTTCTCTATACCAGAAGAGTGCAAAGTTCCTGTAATCATGGCTGCACAGGTAAAAATCACGCTCTTCAAAGCCAAGAACACAGCATCCATGGGACCTGACAACATCCCAGGCTGCGTTCTACATGAACTACAGAATGAAGTGGCACCCCACCTAAGCACCATGTTCAATCATAGCCTCACCTCAGACTTTGTGCCCACTGAATGGCACACAGCGATGGTTATCCCACTCCACAAAGGGGGAGCCACCATGGACCCTGGGAACTACTGCCCTATTAGCCTAACGAGCCTAGTCTGCAAGGCCATGGAATGTATCATCATGCAACTTATAAACAAAGACACTGGTAATCTCCAAACTCTGGACTCCACCCAGTTCGGGTTTGTAAAAGGCAGATTATGTCTCCTAAACCTGATTGATTTCTTTGAAGCAGTCACCAAAGCCGTAGACAAGGGTAAGGTGGCTCACACAGCCTATGTAGATCTCGCCAAGGCTTTTGATACCATCTCCCACTCTGGAATTATAGATAAACTCACTAAACTAGGTATAAATCCCTTTGTTACAAGATGGGTTGCCAACTGGCTCACTGACAGAACCCACATTGTGAAAGTAGCAGACTCCAACTCCGACTTCAGACCAGTGACAAGTGGAGTACCACAGGGGTCATTCCTGGGTCTTCTCCTGTTTGCTATCTATTTTTCTGAAGTACAGGCTAACACAGAAGGTCTTTGGCTAATGAAGTTCACAGATGACTGCAAACTAGGAGCCATAACTGAAACTCCTAACAATGTGGACATCCTGCAAAAGGGCCTCACTGAGACAGATGCCTAGTGTCAAAGCCATGGCCTCAAGCTCAATGCCAAAAAGTGCATTGTCATCCCCTTTGGTAAAAACTCTGTACCCATGAGCTACCACATAGGTAGTAGTCTGCTTAACACCGAAAGTGTGATGAGACTTTGGGACACAGATGGACAAGTAGTCTCTCCTTTGATAATCACATCGCCACAGTAGTCAGGAAATCCTTCTACATGGCACACCTCATCACAAAAGGTTTCTCATCTAGGTAAAAAGAGATCATTGTTCCCCTCTACTCATCACTCATTAGACCCATTGTAGAGTACAACGCTTCTTTTGGTATGTACCTCACAAGACATCTACAACAACTGGAAAGGCTGCAGAAATGCCTCACAAAGAGGATTACTGACCTCAAACAGATACCCTACGCAGACCGTCTCAAAAAACTCCAGCTTTACTCTGTCACATATCGCCTATTCAGAGGTGATCTCTGCCTAACATACAAAGCTATGTCAAACCCAGAGCTGTTGGACATGCTCCACTTAAAGAAGTCCCAATCCCACTGAGCTACACGCTCTAGGGACCTAAACCTTGTAACCACAATAAACAGAAAATGCTGGAGGGATAGATTCCTGTCCCAGAGACTTCCCATACTCTAGAACAAACTACCTATCTATATCAAACAAAGCTCCTCATTAGCATTCCTCAAGAAAAATCTTGATGATTGGATGGGAAATAGGAAATTCACCCCGGGGATGACCTCTGTGGCTCTGCTCGACATGGGCACAGGAAAATAATTTTCTTGGGTGGCTTAAGCCAGGGTACCTTTTTAGCTAGGCTTGTATAGGCCCTAGGGCCGATAGCCTAGTACCTACCTACGAACCTATGGCATTTGTATGGTGCAGGACTGCTTTGTCTTTACACACTTGAATGGTACAGTACTATGTAGTAGGGTTAAGTCTGGTAAGTGCAGGTGATACCTAGGTGGATACAGTGAGAGGAAGCCATGGACAGTAGCCCATGCTTGGAGGAGCTGAGCTCAAATCCCCAATAAATGATGTGGTTTGTTTTCAGGTAAACAGGTACTGAGATAGTCAGATGATGAAAGCAATATCTGCAGAAGTTTGCAAGCTGGAAATGCACTATTGCAGGCCCCTACATGCATGGCATGCATCTGCTTGGTCAAAGGTGGTGCTGACCAATATGTCAGGGAGCAGTTCTGGCAGGGCACTATCTGTGATGTAGATGCTGTGGGAAGCCAGACTAATTACCATCAACAGGTATAAAGGAGAATTACAGATATTTTGTCCCATGCAAAACAGAAGACTGAGAACATTTTGGTGGACCCAACCACCACATGGTATGGACCACAAGTACTGAAGGAACTGGCAGTGGTTGAGGACAACTTTGTGCCACTCACTGGCCAAAACGACAAGCTCATCATGCCAAGTGGTGATGGGGATATTGGTGCAACCCTTACACCTTCTGATTATGTGACCATAATTGGAGCACCAGGTTAGTACTGATAGTACAACTATAATACCACACATAGGTATGCATACAGTAGAATGGATGGAACTGTTAGCAACCTGCACTTCTGCCTTGCAGGAACCTCTGAGCAGCAAGCAAAATGTCTTGCAAAACAAGGTATGTATTACAGGGTATTTTAAGGCAATGTTTAATGTGTCACGGTGCAGGCATAAGGGTGTGGTGCTACACTGTTGTCTTACGTATCATGCGATCACAGATACCATTGGTGAAAATTCCAGCACAGTGGAGCAACAGAGGCCTGACATCAGGAGGCCTACTGTAGCTAATAATGTTTACAACTTGCTGGAAAAGCATTCTGATGACAGAGTGACACTATCTGTGACAATGTAGAGGAGGGAAAACTGGCATCCATGGGTAGAGGGGCACTCCAGAAGGTCCCTACTTAGCACATGGTCTCACCAGAGCCTATCCTATGATCAAACTCCTGTATCCCTGATGGATGTAGACTTTGATAGGTACATTCTTTTTGATGTCGGCATAACCACCATAGTTGATATATGCAGGGGACTCTGATGCCACCATGACTCCTGTACTATACCTAATAGGAATCGACCAACAAATGTTCAGGTCTGTGACTGAGGCACAAACAGCTGCAATGAACAGCACTGTGGAGCTGGTAATTATTTTCCATGGCATTTGGGAGGACCTGCATAAACTACATAGTGACTTGGAGTATTGACACAGTGAGAATACCGCTGCTGAGGTCAGTAGTGGTTAATGTTGCCTCCATAAGTGCATCCATGAGATGTTACAATTTCTTTCTAGTCCAGATCCACTGATTGTGGTGTCTGCAGTCAAACAGATCAGATTCCAAATGTGAGATAGACTATGTTGTTCCACATCAAAGAACAGAAAGCATTGCACATGCAGCATCAGTGTCATTTGCAGGCACATGGCTGAGAATCCCTGTCATGGTGAGAGATGTTTCTCAGCTTCTACCCATGGTATGTCACTTGTGAGTGGCCCCCACAATATCCCATACTTTAACCCCATCCATAGCCCTGACTTGGCTAGCTGGCACAGTGCACACTGTCAATGGTTCAGTAGTGACGATCTCTAATGGACACTGTAATATCCCACAGAGTATGTGGCTACTATAGTCACTTTCTCACATTATAGTTTTGCAGTTGGTTGTCACTGTGTCCACCCTACCTATAAAAGTGATAACTGTCCCTTGCCCACCCTTATCCAGTGTGGGTTTGCTAATGTTTGATGAACAGTGCTAGATCATACACTGCTCTGCAGAGAGTTATTATCACAGTATGCATCATTTTATTGTGTGCTGTCTTCTTTGTGGCCCACAGTGTGGACTAGATGATGTTGCTTTGATGGTGCTTTTAGATATTGCACCTGACATTGCCTCAGCCCTGGCTCTGCCCCTGTACTGTCAGTTGCCTTTCCTTGTATCTCATCCCTGCCCTGCTACTGCTGCTATGTCACATCTGGAGTGTCCAGGCATGGTATTGACAATCTGTTCTACCTGGTATAGAGGATCATGTTGTGAAGAATTTTTCACATTACAAATATTTTGCTGCATATCTACCAGATGTGAAGTTGTTAAATCTCGCCATTATTCTCACTGATGGGTTCGGAGCTGATCCTCGGCTCCGACACGGCTGATAGCAAAGCTCAAGGTTTGCCAGTAGCTCGAGACCAAGCCCCTTATCCCACAATGCACTGCTGGTATTACCTCAGATCTTGTTTGCCGCGGCAAGAGAGATCTCGGTGATCCAGCTAGCTCGGACCATTTGTGATAGAAAAAACAGCAAGTTCTTATAAAAAAATCTTTCTTTTTGTTTTAGAGGATAGTTGTGTATTAGTTTTAAAAAATTTGATAATAGTTCCTATAGTTTTTGAATAGATAGTGCCCTGTTGGCTAGTTGTTTTGTGTGGGCCTTTAGCCCTATTTAGACTTATTAATCTTTCTTATAGTCAGGGTTTTTCTCTGTGGGCTTCTTTAGCCCTGTATTTGTAAACTATAGTTGTTACAGATCGTGCCCGGATTGGGCTTAGTTACTTTGTGAATCTTTACAAGTAAAGTAAAGATTTTACTGTTTTGCAGTATACTAGTTTGTTGTACCTTAACTATGTCGGATGATAAGGAAAAATCCCATCCTAAATCGGGATTCAAGAAATGCCCAGATTGTGGGCAGAAAATGTCCATCACTGACGGACACTTTCAATGTGTCTACTGTCTGGGGGCTTAACACCTCCAAGACACTTGCAGCATTTGCCATTCCCTTTCTTCAAGAGTCCTCTTGGAGAGAAGGAGGAAGCTAATAAACAGGGGATTGCTACAGCAATCCTTTTCTGAAGTGTTGAGTAGCCATGAGGGTACTAGCACATCCTCTGAATCCTCAAAATCCAAATCTTCAGACAAAGTGGCAAAAAAGGCAAAAATTTCAGAAGGAGGGTCATCGGTTCCACAGACCTCGGAACCGAGTGTACCTTTGATTCGGAGCCAGCTCTCAGTATTGGAGCCGGTCTCTAAAGTTCCTTCTTCTCCTCTGCTCCAGTCAGCACCTTCAGTGCATTCTGCTAAGTCCTCAGTCAACATTTCAGATTTGGACATGGATCGGCTAGTGCAGAAGCTTTTACAGGCAGCAGGACTTGCCAAATTGTTGTCGGCCCTGACCAGCTCATCGGTGCTGAAGACCATGGAACCGGATTTGTCTACTCCTCCTCCAAGCCATACTGGACTCTCAGAGCCGAAAGAAACTAAACCGATGATTGTCAAACCCGTGAAGCCGATACCTGCACCGCTGTTACCAGCTCCATCTACTCGGATGTCCTCGGCACTGACTCTAGGAGCCAACTCTCTCCCATCAGGTCCGGGGAGGATAGTCGAACCGATTTGTCAGTGCCGACTCTTCCTCTCGGGGCTTCAGCTCGGATGAGCTCAGCTCCTACCTCAGGCTCAGAGCCCAGGGTTTCAGTGCTGGAGGATCGGACGGTACTCTTGGGTCCGTCCACTCCTTCTCGTCGGAGCCATGGTGCCTTCGATGCTATGAAGAGAGTTTTGTCTCCAAAGACAACATCAGCATCGGTTCAGCCTTCCCTGTCCCCTCAAGCTACTGTGTCTGCTTCTTCATCTACCGGTCCCTCTAAGCATAGAGACCCCGAGCCTCAAGTACCCACACAGGGCGTCCCCTGCTCTTCTGAGACCTCCCCAGATCACCTCATTGAGGAGGTGCCCAGGAAGAGACTGTGCAAGAGGAGGCACTTAGATGCCCCACAGGAGTCTTTGACATCTGACATGGACTTGAATGAGTCAGAAGGGTCCCCTCGATCCCCCTCTGAGGATATCTCCTTTGCAGAGATACTAGAGATCCTTAGTCAGAGGGGCGATTGGCAGTCCAGAGCCCCTACTGAGGATGAGTCCGTGCTCTTGCAGGCTTTTGGGTCTCAACCTTCCACTTCTTGGGTGTCTCTGACTTATGACGAGCTCATGGAACTGATTTCTCGTAAGGCATGGGAGTCACCGGAGGCCATGGAACCTGTTTCTCGTAAGCCCAATAAATTCATGTCTGCCCCAGTGGACAAGCCATTTTTGACAAAGGGAGTGCCTGTTGATGCCATGGTGGTAGCTGCAGCCACCAAAAAGGAAGTGTCTGAGACATCCACATCTATCCATCCTCCTAACAGAGATTCTAGGGTCATGGATAGATATGGGAAACGCATGTTTAGTTCAGCGACAGTTTCTCTGCGATCACTGAACTACTTAACCCACTTTATGAGACTACAAAGAGATCTCCTGAAAAAGCTAGGAGATTCTCTCCAGGGTACGGTAGCTGCAGGGGTGGCCGACAAAGTCACCGCCCAGCTCGCTACCCTAAACTCAGTGGTAAACTCGTCCATGCGTCTCATATCCTATACAGCTGATGGTTTGAGTAGAGCCGCTAGTTCGGGCATTGCTCTTCGAAGACAAGCCTGGATGCGTCTGTGTTCCTTTGTGGAACCCTTTAAGTCTTCCTTTATTAATACCCCATTCGATGGATCATCACTGTTTGGGCCCAAATTAAAGGAAACTTTAACCAGGTGTGAGCAGGAAGACAAGAACTTATCTGCCGTTGGAGTCCGTTTTTCTACCCCTACTCGGTCCTACCCCAAGGGCCCTAGGGGAGGGAAAATGTGGGTTCCGAAAAGCACAGGGAGCCTTTCAGGACACACGTGGAGAAACCCCCTCTAGAGGCAGAGGAGGAGGTTATAACGGAAGACGCCGCCCCCGCTGCAGAGGGGGTCCACAGCAACAGGGTGACAGGGGTCAGTTCTCCAGTCAACCCTACCAGCGCCCCTGAAAGTGGGCCCGACTGTTCGGCTTTGGAGGCAGTCGGGGGTCACTTGTCTTTGTACACAGAAGCCTGGCTAAACATAACAACAGATACATGGGTACAAAGCATAATTTCCAGAGGATATTTCATACCGTTCTCTTCCCCTCCAATTCTTGTAAAGAGAATCCCAGATGTTCCACCCAATCTCAGGGAGCAAGCAATCGTAGAGGTCCACAGATTGCTAGAAAAAAGAGTCATCCAGCCAGTCCCAGCAGACCAAGTTGGATTCGGAACTTACTCAAGATTCCTTTTGATACCAAAGAAAACAGGGGACTGGAGACCTATCTTGGACCTCAACAGCCTCAGCCAGTTCATAAAGAAAGAGAAGTTCTGAGTGGTCACTCTTCAGTCCATTCTTCCCTTCCTAGGGAAAGGTGATTTTATGTGCTCCATAGATCTCAAGGATGTGTACTATCACATAAAGATGAACAGACACTCCAGAGATCATCTGCATTTCCGACTGGGAGACAGTCATTACCAGTTTCAAGCCCTGCCTTTTGGTCTCACTACAGCCCCCAGAGTGTTCACCAAATGCATGGCAGTGGTCACGGCTCACCTGAGACATCTAGGATTCCAAGTGTATCCATACCTAGACGATTGGCTCCTCACCACTACCACCAGGCATCAATTGACTCAGGCAACACAGTACATTCTAACACTCTGCCATCAATTAGGCATTACAATCAATTTTGAAAAGTCTGTCTTATCGCCATCACAGCATACCGTTTTTATAGGAGCAGAGTTAGATACCTCAACTAACACTCTCCGTCTTCCTATCGGAAGAGTCTCACTTTTCCGCCAACACATCAGCTCACTGGTGTCAAAGAACAAAGCTACAGCAGCAGAGGTCTTGAAGTTGCTAGGTTTGATGGTGGCAGCAATCCTGGCTATACCACTTGCAAGGATGCATATGGAAATTCTTCAATGGCTCCTCTGCGCAGTGGTCGTACCAGAAACTACCGATGCACCACATGATTCTCATCATGGATTCTTGCAAGAGAGACCTTTGGTGGTGGTTGACGTCTCTTCATGTCACAATGGGAAGACCCTTTGTACCCCTCCAGTAGCCACTTTGACCACGGATGCTTCCCTGATGGGGGGGGGGGGCATTTTCAGGGAAAGACTGCCCAAGGCACATGGACAGATCAAGAATCACATCTGCACATCAATGTTCTAGAGTTGAGAGTCGTACGTCTGGTATTGCAGTACTTACAGGACTCTCTCCCTCTAGGGACTATTGCAATTCAGATGGACAACATATCAATAGTCTGGTACTTGCAGAAGCAAGGCAGAACCAAGTCTTACCCCCTTTGTCAAGAAGCCCTCAGGGTCTGGCAATGGGCTGTGTCATCCCAGTGTTTTCTGTTAGCAATGCACATCCCAGGGAAATCCAACGTGATAGCGGACAAGCTAAGCAGGGCAATATTGCTCCCTCACGAGTGGTCTCTCAAACAACAGGTTGCAGAGTTGATTTTCCGCAAATGGGGCCAGCCTTGATGCAACCTCTTTGCCAGCCACATCAATTCAAATTGCAGAAGCTACTTTGCTCTAATACCACCTCCTGGTCATCCCCCGAGAGATGCACTTTTACACGATTGGCCCCTGGGTCTCCTTTATGCATTTCCACCCTTCCCATTGATTCCCAGATATTTACAGAAAGCAAAATCACTGGGAAGGACTGTTATTCTCATAGCCCCCTACTGGCCATGACAGATTTGGTTCCGGTTTCTCCACCATCATCTGTTGGAAGATCCATGGATCCTGGACTCAGTTCCGGACCTTCTGATGCACCCGTCAGGGGACCTCCATCCTTCACTGCAGTCCCTGAAACTGACTGCTTGGCTAATCCACTTCCCCTAATTGCCAGGATTCATTCAATTTCAGAAGATACAAGACAAATTATTTTGTCTTCTCACAAGCCATCTACCAGGAAATTATATGGCAGTAAATGGAAAAGGTTCTCAATTTGGGCCAACACGCAGAAAATTGACCCTTTCCGAGCTCCGCTTTCATCTATTTTAGAATTCTTGACAAAGATTTTTAAGGAAGGGGCAGCAGCTGCTACAGTTCGAGTCCAGTTAGCTGCCATCTCAAATTTTCACCTTGGGTTTTGGTGGTTCAAGTGTTATGGGCCATAAATTGTCTAAGACTTTTCTTAAAGGCGTTCTTCACATGAGACCTCCTATCAAAATTCCCTATTCTCCCTGGAATTTAAACTTTATGCTGTCTCAAATTATTCTTCCCCCTTTTGAACCAGCGTCTTCTTGTGATCTCAAATATTTATCCTGGAAAACTATTTTTCTTGTGGCCATTACTTCTGCCCACAGAGTGTCAGAACTTCAAGCATTATTTATCAGACCACCTTACATGATTTTCCATGCTGATAGTGTATCTCTCAGAACAAACCCCTCATTTTTACCTAAAGTCTGTTCTGAATCAAATATCAATCAGGTCATTGAGCTGCCAGTCTTTTTTCTCAACCACTCTAGCAAGTTGGAATACATGGTGCTCAAACTTGATGTACACAGACAGCTCAGATTTTATCTTGACAGAACTAAGGCTATTAGAAAATCAGATCAACTTTTTGTATCCTTCTCAGAAGACAGAAAAGACAGTCCAGTGGCTAAAACAACCTTATCTAAATGGTTATCCGATTGTATATCCTTTGTTTATGAGAATGCGAGCATGCCATTAACACATAAACCTAAGGCTCATTCTACCAGAGTCGCTCTACGTCCTCTGCTTTTCAAGCGAAATTGCCCCTTGACAATATTTGCACTGCAGCCACTTGGTCTAAGCCTCATACCTTTATCACGCATTACAAAGTAGATAAGGCTTCAAGGGACAGGTCTTCCTTTGGTTCCACGGTACTGAAGAACATACTTCCATGAGCCACCCAAGATTGAGGGTGCTATGGACGCTACCCATCAGTGAGAATAAACGGAGAGATTTAACAACTTCACATAAAGAAGTTATGTACTTACCATAACGTTCCATGAGAGTTGTTTATCTCGCCTTTATTCTCACACCCCTCCCTCATTCCCCCTCCTGGCTGACTGTTGACTTAGAGGCTAGTACCATCCTGGTTATTCAATATTTCTTCTTCCCCTTCGGGAAGTGTTCTTAGTAGAAATAAATAAAAGGGTATATATATATATATATATATATATATATATATATATATATATATATATATATAGATACTGTTACTCACAGCAAACAAGATCTGAGGTAATTCCAGCAGTGCATTGTGGGATAAGGGGCATGGTCTTGAGCTACTGGCAAACCTTGAGCTTTGCTATCGGCTCTGTCGGAGCCAAGGATCGGCTCCGAACCCATCAGTGAAAATAAAGGCGAGATAAACAACTCACGTGGAACGTTATGGTAAGTACATAACTTCTTTTTATATTGCAGTGCTGCACTGGAAGTATCTTGGCAGTGGAATCTGTCCTTCTGTACTCCAAATACTCTTTCTGTGATAATCTTTGTGTTTGGGTTGTGTTGTATAACATTTTTGCCATTAGCAATTGGTTAGGAATGGCGGTTGTCATCCATGGCTCGAGAGCTTATCCAGCGTAGCCTCTAACACACCAGACAAAACATTATGTTACATGCAGGATATCTGTGTGCATTGCCAGTCTGTCACATTTGAAGGCGTTACTACCACCAAGAAGAACCTGCGGGAATTCCCCTTGCAGGAACCAGTAGTGCAAGTCAGATGTTTGCCATAAATGTGAATCATGTGGCCTGCCCAGGTGGTGCTTGGACCCATTATAGATAATTCCCAGGACATTACATACCTTCTGGCTGTTCAGGAGGTGGTAGCCCATCTCTCTCCATTTTTACTAGGTAGGACCTTAACAGCAGCATGAGTACAATCTGTAGTGTCCAGGCCCTCAGGGAAATGCTCAGTCTAATAGAATGACAAATGGCATTGGCTCTCTCCACTAGTGTCATTGGGAATTAGATATTCTGTTCTGCACATTGTAACATGATATAGGGAAATTGATTAAGTATTCACAAGGCAGAGGCCTGTAATAAACTTAATGTGCCCCTGGTTTCATATTTGCATGTCATTATGTGCTTATTTGCATGCGGTGTATATTGTGCAGTTTGGATCATTGCTGTTTCATGCAGATGGTTTAGATTACCACCGTCCTGTGCATGGCCACTGCCAATAATTTTGGGCAGCCCATTTATAAATTCCAAATATTATGTCAACAGCTGTCTCTGAGAGAAATACTGCATATATTCTACTAGGGCTGGCCATACCAGTTGTGGGACCCAATTTGAAACATTGTGGTGAGGCCTCTCAGCTGAAAGTCAACCTACCACACCGACTCTCCCTTCCAACTGTGAGCTTCCTGGACATTCTACAACTATGTATTAAAAATAAAATAATGTTTATTTATTAGCTTATATTTTATCATAAAGATGTTAAAGCAGAAGTAAACTACTGTATTCCTGGACTACCATCATACAACATCTCCTGTAGTTCCTCTTTTTGTTTGCTTAACACACTCAGCATACCTCTCACCCTCTTAGCATAAGAAATCTGGACAAAACCTAAAATAATGGGGGAGAGAAATGCCCCAAAATAGGGAGAGATTTGAAATATTGCTGTTATAGACTTGTAAAGCCATGCATTTTCTGACAGAAATGAAGTCTGAAACTCAAATGTATGATATTATTTAGTTTTTTCAGTCCTCAGTTATTTGCCAGAAAACTGCAAATTTTATGAAGAGTAAGCCAAAATTATGCAGCAAAAGTCTGAACATACTACAAAAATCTGGACAGTTAGGAGGTATGCACTCAAGCACACTAAATAGGCTTTTTTGATGGGACACTGAGGTCCTTTGTCTAAATGGTGCTTCATCAAGTGAAACCACTCTTGTTTACCAGTAAACATGATCCCAAACTCCTGCAGTACCACCTGGATCTCCTGTACCTGGGTAGGAGAACACTGTATACTTCCCCCTAGCCCCCCCAACTTACACAAATTACTTTTTCCCCTCTCTTTTTTGTCTCCCTCCTTTCCGCTCTTCTCATCATTTAACTTGTGCATTACTGTCCTTCACATCCATTGCCCAACAGTTGAACACACCCTAAATACTTTTGTTCTTTGTGTATTAATTTCTCATTGTAGACATTATATTGTGTGATATGACAATGCATAGGTACTTTTCTTACCAATTTTACTGACTAAATTATTATAGGTTCATAGGTAAGTGCTAGGCTAGCTGTCCTTATGGGCCATTTTAATCCTACCCATTTTCCCTTTCCGTGCTTGAATAACACAATCCCTTTTGTTTAAAGACTGGCATTACCCTTCCCATTATCGATAATGGATCATACCATTAGGAGCTGCCTCTGTCCATTAGTGGTATAGTCCAGTGGTAAATATTCTGTTTCCCGCCCATAGATCCAAGTTGCACTTGAATAAGGGCAGGAATGAACTTTGTTTTATGTTGATGGGGAGTCCGTTCCAAAGCAGTGGTATCCTGTGAGAGGAGTACCTGTCTCTTCAAGCCATTCTGTTGATGTTGCAGAACTCCCCAAGGCTGAGTATTTCTGATGTAATTTGACTTGCTGATGTGCAGCAAATACATTAGTATTGGGCCAGAGGATGCCTTTTTATATCATGTCTACTTGTGATCATGTTCATTCATGGTACATATAATACTAACTGAATGCTTCTCTGCTTGTTTGCTTTTACATAACCACTGTTGCACTGGTATTATTTCCACAGTGCTAGGACTCTTGGTTAATAAAATGTAAATTAATGAATTAAAAAAATATATATTTTTAAGTTAAGTATTTCACATGCTCCAGCATCTTTGGGAGGTGCTGCAGGCAACACTAAGCTGATTGTGTTAATAAGAAGTAGGCTCATTTTGAAATGACCTGATGAAACCACAGTCCCATGGTCTGACATGCTCAATGTCCCTGGATGCCAGGAAGTAGTGAACAGTTAAGTCAGTGGGGTTGTGCTTTAAGACTGTGGGAAGGAGGGGGAGGCAAAAAGAACATTAATATTTTGTAACCTCCATTATGTATTCTCATCTCAGATTGCTGCTTTCTTCCTTCATGGGCTTCCAGTCATCTCCTGCACTTGATCTGAATTATTGGAATTCCTTACCCAGCTAATTCCCATACCGTGGTACAGCTGATGCACTTTCTCAAAATCATACAACTGTTGAAGTTCTTCAGAATGCTTAACAATAGCAGTAGTAATCTCAGTTATCTTAGAAATGGCATTGCTGACTTACCACCCCCTTATAATTATTTGTGGAAGTTTATTTTTATTTAATTATTTGTTAAAGTGGGTAACCAGAGTAATACATGCAGTTATTTCCAGCCATATTCCATGTCAGAAAGGCCACAGTAAGGGTTACCAGCAGTGATACTTTAGAGTACCAAGCATCATGTTTTGGCAGGCAGGAAGAAATCAGAATGCTTTAAGGAAAGTCACATAGATGTAGGCAGAACATGCAAAACCCACACAGTTTGTTTTCTGTAATATACTCCCCCCAGAAAAAAAAGATAAACTTCCCAGTCCAGTCCAACATTCAGCCCAGCCAAGTTAATAATTTACTGTCCACCCCTGTCTTCCATCACTGAAAACACACACACACACACACACACACACACACACACACACACACACACACACACACACACACACACACACACCTCATATTTCACTTCTCTGAGATTATTTTTTTCTCTCATCCATGACTTCACCGAGCATTCGTCTTCCATACTGTTGAATTAGATGATCAGACATTCTCACATCACAGTATCTTTTTGTATGATTAATACTAGGCCTGTGTTTCCATACTATATAAGACTGGCAATTCCAAAGTTATGAATTGTAACTGTATGCATTTGCAACTAGTCGTAAATCTTATGTTAGCAAGATAAGAATAAGAAAACAGTACCTATCTGTCAGTATTCCAGTTAAGCCTGGTCTTACTGTCATGGAAGATAATAACTGAGTGGCATACAAAACCAGATGGTTAGTCCAACCATCTGTGGATTGCAAACCTTGTTGAGCACTCAGCAGCAGCCACTGACCACTGTGAGATTGTGAGCAGCAAACAATGTGAGGTGCAGGAGCGGCATGCACTTACTAACACTGGACTAGCCACTTGTGTAATGCATGACAGTGAATGTTTGCCACGCCACTAACAAAACATGTGACTACCATGGAGCAAAATTACCAGTAGGAAAATGTCTTGCACCTTGCTGTAGTGTCTCTCAGGTAAATCCCTGAGCCACATGAGGCATAGTGGCTCTGTCATAGTTAGTGCCGGGCCCCCTGAGAGAGCAGGGCCCTGTTAGACTCAATTTGTCAAAACTGGCCAAATGCTAGCCCTGCATTCTACAGGGGAAGAACTTTGATTAACATGGCAGTCAACATTCAGTATTCTTGTTAATCCATAAACTTCTAAATGCCAAAAATACTAAATACTTGCCAAAAAAAGGAACTGTACTGTCAGCAGAAAAAACATTTAATCTCTCCAGCAGCTCGGCTTACGCTTTCCATGAGAAACTTTATTCTTATAAACATAAAAATACTTTATATAGCAATACAATATATATAACACTGGATGGAAATAGTTAATTGGTTAGCCATTTTACCTACAATCACTCAATAATTAAGCTCTATTCAAACTGCTATTACTACTAAGCTATAAAGCTGCCCATGGGGCTTCCTTATTCAAACCTCTGGGTATTAAAGTGTTATATTTTAAATCAACCACTATGCCTCTAAAGCACTTAATTTATCACCCCCTCTTTGTAATTCCATATAAGCAAGTACTGCATATTTGAAACCATCTGTTTTATCCCCCATGAAACTTTATTGCATGCAATGCCATTGCACTTTTAGATTTTTTTTTAATTTAAATCTCATAAATGATCCTGTATTCTGCATTTTCTTTTCTTCTACTTGGTCCTGTATACAATTTAAAATCTGCATAATCACATTTTATCCTATAAATTACCATCTGACTTTGATATGAAAAAAAATCTCTCTGATTTTTATTTTTTTTATATTCATGCTCAGTTGCTTAGCTTTAAACATATAACTGCAAACATTGCACCTACCACATGGATACATACCAAACAGTTGCATAGTATATTTATCTTAGGTTACAGGGATACAAAAAAACAAGTCTGGGTAATCTTTAAATGAAAATGCAAATGCCATTATTGAATGGATTTTGTCTAATATTCATTAATAAGAAACACATACTTCACAATTAGGCAACCAAAAACATGAGGTTACTTAAGTATTTGGATCAGGGATAGTAAATTCTTTGGAGGTTCAGGATTAGTCTTAATTTTGGGGCACCAATGATATACTATTCCATAATTCCAGACAGGTTTAAGTGCTGCTATATTAAATTTGTAGGAGGAGCTGTACTTGGCTTGACTAGGTCGTTGTAAAGGCTTTTTCTCTCACAATACCAGACCTGACCTCCCTTGAAGGTAACAATTTGGATTCATATTCATGTGTTTCCCTGGCTGTGACTGCCATTATAGTGTAGGAATAAAACAAAAATGAATCATGACTGGTCAGACTTATGAGAAGAGGATTGACACTCTTGTGAATTCACAATACATAAGCCATTAAATGCAGGCAACTATTCTTAAGTTTTTAACTGTTTAATTGTAACCAAAAACTCAAACAGGCGTAAATAATGAACTAATAAACCAAAAATGCTACGCAGCAGGACCTGCAGCACAATTTCAGCAATTAATTGAGTGCTTTCATTCCAGTTAGGAAACTTCATCAGAATAACACACTACACCAATTTACTCCTTAAAATACCTGCTTGGGTGTTCATGTGACCAGAAATATTCACTCAACTTCAGTTAAAAATGTTATCTATTAATACACATTATAAAATATATAAAACAAAACAAACTACACAAATTAAAACCCTAAAGATTTCATTTTAAGCAAACAGTTAATAGAAATCTATCCATTTGACTCAAGAATAACACTCGCATTTGTTTTGATTTGCCAGTATAATTCACAAAGATCTAATTGTAGATCCATGGCACCTCCTCTCAGGTTAACAGGTGTTTTTTCTATCCCAGTACTTTCTTGCATTTGAGTGTTGCTGGCCTGATGACTCAAACTGTATGACAGGAGCAGCAACAAAAGACATCAAAGCATTAGAGAAGTCATAGAGTGCTGTTTACAATATTTATTCTGATGTGAGACTGGTATATCGATAGCAGACTTTTAAAAGTGTGCATGCATGTGTGTGTGTGTGTGTGTGTGTGTGTGTGTGTGTGTGTGTGTGTGTGTGTGTGTGTGTGTGTATGAGCAACTGAGAGTGAGCGATAGAGAGAGAGAGAGGGAGAGCCTCCTATACTGGCGAATGTTCCAAAATATCCTGGCATAAAAGGAAGCAAGGACTTGCTTTATTCCTGACAAGGTTGTAAAAAGACAGAATATATAGGTTCATAGGAAAAGATTAGTCTGCAGACTATTACAAACCTAGCCAATAAGCATAGGCCAGAATTAAAGCCTGTACCTTCTATCTGTGAGGTAAATACCTTCACCATTATGCCCCCTCCCAATAGTTTGGCCCTTTGGCCATCAAACTCACGTACCTGCTCTCTGGAGTCCACTGTTGTATTTTTGCACAGTGGAGGCAGAAACAATTTTGAGTTTCTAAGAGCAGCAAGGCTGTTATCTTTGTCGCTGTTGTCAGAAAATAGAATGTATGTTAGAAATAGAAAATATCAAAGCATTAGAGAATTGAGAGAGTGCAGTTTATGTATTTATTGATTGATTGATTGATATTTATTTACCGGGATAGTCTGACTAGATGAGTTGCCCATTTTCAGAGGAGACTCAGGGAGAAAAGCTCCACAGTAAAAGCAATTACATGCATTGAGTGAGAATTTATACAATAACTGTAAAATGTTAACACTTGTGTACACAGTAATGTATAAAAGATCATATTGTTAGGTTAAGAATACATACGAGAGGCTTGACTTTTAGCAGTATGATGATAATTACACTGCTTTAAATGTGCTGCGATCAAAACACTTGTGATAATTTTTTAATAGTCAGTGATGAATATACAAATTTCAGATTTCAAAGGAGTAAAAATTGGTTAATTATTTAGTTGAACATTTATAATTGGAGAATGAAATTAGACAATGTAGCATAGGGTATGGGATTAACTCTGAGGGTCCGTAAAGTATTACTGAATTTACTGCATTCACAGTACTGTTTCCCTGTGTTTGGATATACTGTGTCTTTTAAGTGAAAACTCACAATCCATACTTGCCTAGAGGCTCTTTCAGAGGCAGTGACACCAGCACAGAATGTTGGAAGTCTTGAGTTTGAGGCCCATATTAGAGGTAGTATTTTCCTTTATATTTCTGTGATTTGAAAACATTGGCAAGTCAGAAGGCATTCTCTGTTCTTCACAGTGATTTAAACCTAATTTTTCATAGTTGAATGAATTGCAGTTATGGAACTCACATTTTCGGTAAAGAACCAAAATATATTCAAGCAAATAAGCCAAGTAGGTAACTGTCCGATTACTTGCTGGCCAACAGAATGTTTCTAGTATGACAGTTTCAGAGTATTATGTGTTCTATCTTTAATTGCACATTTATTACCATGTGTTATGTAGAATAAAACAATTGTTTTAGAGTGGGGCAGTAGCTTTGGACCTGGTTGGAGAAATCAGTAAGTTTTAGGTGCACCACGACAGACATACATATACATTTATTAACAAATATGGGTCTCGTCGCGGAAACTTTGTTCCTGTATCTTGCAGGATTTGTCACTTTCTGAAGATGTCTGGTGTGAAGTAATATGATAGCTTAGAATTTGGGACCGTACTGGTCCTGGAAGGAAACTGCCAAAATGTAATGCTCCATTAACATGAATTTGAGCTTTCATTTTATTCTACCTTCCATAGTTTGACTCGAGAGCATTCTTTAAAAATGTCAAATATAAAACTTTAACAGGTGTTACAATATAAGATTATCCGAAAGCTAATCTGGGATAGTATGATGACTATGTTTGGCATTTGATATTGTTCTTTTTTAGCTTATTCATCATTTCTTTATCATCATCATCATGATCATTATCCACCAACTTTACCCCATTATTTCTACAGTGTGTCAGGGTGTCGCATCAACGGTCGACACTTTGATTCAGTGCTACTCTCCTACTTTCCTCTACCATCATTCCTGACTGTTTTATATCATTTCTCAGTCAATTCAGCCATCTCTTGGCTGGATGTCCTCATTTCCTTTTGCCTTTTTCCTGTCTCTCTGAAATCGTCTTCACCAAATCATCTTCTACTAAACTCCACATGTACCCAAACCACCATAATCTATTCTCTTTGACTTTCTCTACAATTGTACTACTCTGATGTCTTCATTTCTTCATCTTTCCCACAGTGGGTATCCTACCATCCACACCTGGCACTTCATTTCTATCACGTCTCACTTCCTCGGCTGCTCAGACTTCACTGCCCAGGTTGCTGTGCAGTACAAATGCACTGGTTGCACCCCTGTTTTGTACTCCTTAACTTTAGCTTCTTCTCTCTCACATTACCCCTGACACATTGTGCTTGTTGTCTGCAGCACCTCAGATATAGCTTAGACCTCCTCATTCAGACATCCTTTATCCACAACCACCCCTCCTAGATACTGGAAGCTCTTAACGTATTCTGCTACTTTCGCTTCAGTCTCAATTTTCATATTCTTCTGATGTCCTTTATTTCCTGACATTACAACTGTCATCCCTACATTCAGTTTCATCCTACGTGCCTTTGTTATTGCATTCCATTGCACTAATATTCACTGAAGTTCCTGTTCTGAGTCTGCTCGTTTACAGAGGCTGGAGCCTGGAGCAGACCCTGCCACTGGAAGTACAAGGGCAACAGATGTACAAAACTGAAACATAAAGGGGGAGAAATAGCATAGCAAACATAAGATAAGATAAATAGAAACGATAGGGGCAAAGCAATGGAGGGGAAGAGAGAGTGGGAAGGAAAGGTTGGTTTAGTATCAGTGTATTAACTCTAAAAGACATATTTATGACAAATGACATTATATTAATTTTAACCGTATATACCTAAAAGGCTGATTGGCAGTATGGATGTCTGATATGTAAAGGGTGCTATTCTTTGATGTGCAATTCTAACAAGGTGGTCACACTCTGACAACGTATTACCTTATGTGCTTATGATACTTGAGTGTAGGAGTGCTATTCTACCTGCAATGAGTTGACATGTTACTGTGACTCAGTGACTGTAAAATTTGCTTCTGTACAGGGTTACAACTGAAACAGTCACACACACTAGCTGTATAATGTTCAGTCCTGCACAGAATAGCATACAAACCTCAGTACCAATTCTTATACATGTATACATACCCGCACTTACCCACTGATATGCATGCTGCTGCCACAGGGCTAAATAACTGTTTGGTCCAGCTCAGAATAGCATAAAAGCCTCAGTACTAGTACTTATACATGTATACATTCCCACTGTTACCACACTGATGTACATGCTGCTACCACAGAACTAAATAACTGTTTAGTCTAGCTCAGGATAGCATAAAAACCTCAGTATCAGTACATTTATATGTATATATTCCCATAATTACCACACCAATATGCATGCTGCTGCCACAGAACTAAGTAACTGTCTAGGTTTGTTATGCATAGCATAAAAGCCTCGGTACCAATATCTCTAAATGTATATGTACCCACACTTAAAACACTTGTATATATACTGCTGCCGCAAAACTAATGCAGTTATACAAGTTTCTAAAAGAAGTGCATTTAAATAAAGAAAGGAAAGACATATGCACCCCTACACCTGGAAAGGCTTTCCAGTCTTCTCTATTGTAAAAGATAATTTCCTTGTATGGCCTCCTGAGGTGTGGAGTAAAATATGACAATTTAGATACATGCCTACAACATTCTATGTATTAAGCAGGAAACTAATTAGCTCTATGGACTGAACAGATACTTATAATGGATGTCAGATGCCCTTTCCCTGATCTGTTCTTCCTGTAGGCTCAGAATTTCAGGATTGTGCCTACACAGGTCACTGTTGTAGAGCAAGGTGCGCCAGTGGCATCAGAGATACCCCTGTCAACATGATACCAGGCATCCACCTTATACTGGAGACCTTCATAGATGTCAAAAGTCTGTGGCCGGCTTACTTAAACTATATACAGCATTACAGTTTCTCAGCTAATACAAACACTGTGAGGTATCCCTATAGCAGTTCTCTACCATCAAGCTGCATCTGCAAAAGTCTGTGGTTGGATTACTTAAACTAAAGGCAACATTACAGTGTATGTTAATGCTTTGACCCTTCTATGATTGTAAATTTCATTAGAATGTATTTAGGGAGTGCACACTACTGGTAAACCCCAACCCCCACCAGAGATCTCTCTAAACCTAATACTTTCTAGCTTGGAATCATTGTTTTACTCAGTCTTCTCCTTCCCCAGTGCACTTGCCCATATTTCTCCCACTCTGTATGCAATCCTGGCATAAGGTTTCTGTTTCTCTAAGAATTCCTAGTCTACAAAATTGCCAGCTGCACAGATACTTTCCACAGTACCTGGTGGTCTAAGTGACTGATTGTTCCTTGCTGTACAGTCATAGAACTTGGCTCTGCCTGCTCCGTTCTACTCTCACTACACTCAGGCTTCACTCTGCTACCCTACCCTGCCCCATTCCTT
The DNA here is from genome assembly GCF_019279795.1 of Protopterus annectens. NCBI lineage: Eukaryota > Metazoa > Chordata > Ceratodontiformes > Protopteridae > Protopterus > Protopterus annectens. The sequence goes on along the minus strand of NC_056744.1, from coordinate 1,469,372,039 downwards.
ACCACACCCAAATCACTTGAATTTATTCTAAACCTAACCACTCCCACTCACACGTATCTACCAATCATCACCTGTGCAATTTCCAGATATACAATAGCTCACATTTCCACACTAAGCTTAACACCTATCCATTACCACACATATATTAACCCTTAACCAATCCCCACCCGTTTTACCATTACAAAGGTTTGTCAATGCATTGTATATTACTAGCTCTGCTAACAACTGCTGCTCACTTAACAAACTATCATTCACAAGTAGTCTTCCCTCACACATTTCACAAAACTACATCTACCTTTTCTCCACACCTAACTGACTACTCTGTCTTAATATCTCCATCCATCTTAAATATAACAGAACTCCATCACACCTCATACAGACTACACCATTTTAAAACAAACCCCAAAAAATACACCTTTTAAGTTTTATAAGCATATATCAACATTCATCCAGACACTAGTAACCATAGCTAGCAAACGTATTATAAGTGGAGACATTTACCCAAACCCAGGCCTCCAGAATACCTCCTCACCACCCCCTCAAATACAAGATATTACTAATCTATCATGAAAAGGCTCCAAAATACTAATCCTAAATCTAAACCTGCAAAGGATAGTCAACAGCGTTCAAGAATTACATGCCTCCCTATCCCATTATAACCCTGAAATTGCTGTTTTAATGGAAACCTGGTTAAAAGCGTACATTACAGACAAAGAAATTACACCACCTGGTTACAACATTTTTAGAGCAGACAGGAAGGTAAAAAGAAAAAATAAAAATAAACGAAACCAAGAAAAACACACAAAAGTGGATCCAACAAATAACGCCAGTCAATGAATAAAATCCAAGGTTCTTTTACTTGTTGTTAGCGCTTTCATGCACTGAGATACATGCACTTCTTCAGACAAAATATTAGTGAGCCACTCCTAGCAGCCAGACCACTTAAACACTGAAGCTTTGTATATGGACAAAATAAGCTTGCTAAAAAACATTGATTTTTTATATGTTTTTTTAGTGAGACATTTTAAAAATGGCATATATATTTTTTACTAGACATCATAGTTTTTTCTGTTTTATTTTTTTATATATTTTTAATAAGCTAATTTATATAGACAAAACTTTATAAACTTGGTCAATAAGTTCAGTGGAGTTTTCAGAAGAAGACTTCAAAGGATGAAATACACTTGTTGAAATAACATTTTCATTATGTTATGCATATAATATTGTACTGAGTGACTAACTTTTAAAGCACCATTGAATTCTCTAGGCACAGGCACTTTAAATATGATTAGTCAACTGCTTGACATGAGATTATGTTGTGCAAAGAAGCTGCATCTAAAGAGTGGCTTATATGTGTTTTATGAATAATGCTGAAACAACACTTTTATAAAGTCATTTCAACTGCACTTTGTTATGCATATAATGCTGGGTTAAGGGATCAACTTTTAAAGTACTACTGAATTCTTTAGGCACAGGCACTTTAAACATGAATAGGTAATTGCTTGTTATGTGATTAAGCTGTGCAAAGAAGCTGTATTTAAAGAGTGGCTTTTCACTGAATGTTATTGAAGTCTGAAGAAGCATCATAGGATGTGAAAGCGCTTACTATTTTATTCTGTTCCTGTCAATAAAAAGTGGAATATATCGTTGGCTGTTGTCGTTTTGGATTTGTCTGCTGATAATTTTTGGATTTCTACATAGCTGTTGGTGCATCCTTGGTTTTTGTTCTCTTGTATACAGCTCTTTTTATCCAAGGCTGCTTCGCTCAGTGGTGAGTTTCTTTTACTGCTTGTACTGTGTTGTTATCTCACCACTGAGACATGGCTATGGAACCAGCTCTAACTTTGAGTTTAAATGCTGTGGGACCTGAAAAGGCATTCAGTTTAAATGAATTAATGGAGATGAATAGCAACCCTCTTCTAAGACTTACAACTAGAGAGTTATCTAGCAACAGTGATGTGAACAAGTCAATGAAGCATAATATGGATGTAATACTGACAACAAGGCGGCTAGAGACAAAATTACAGAAACTGAAGAACATTCAATGGCAGAAGCTGCATATGGAGGCATGTCTTAATTTTAGACTTGTCCCTAGAGGTCTAAGAGTTTTGAAGATGCCGACGTTCGGCACAGCGTATCCTGAATTACTTGCCAAATGGCAAAAATTAAATCTTGACACTAGTTTTTCATACATTTCGATATTAATTGAGCAGTATAATATTGTGGAAAAAGCGCTGATGGCTGAAATTAATTCCATAGAGACAGAACTGAGCACTATACTTAATGTTCAAGAAATGGAGATTTTACGGAATGACTTAAAAACTATGCTCTCTTCTTTGGAGAGCAGATCAATGCAAGACAAAAAGAAAAAACTGGAGAGGGACTTTATGGATTTCCAGAAAGGCCAAGTCTTTTCTTGGCCGAGAGAGAGGATTCCCAATCGGGCACCGCAGGATGCCAACACAAACAAACCCCCTCCACTTTTGTCATCCGAAAAAGGTTCAGTGAATGCTCAGAAATCCATCACTATGCACACAACAGGGTCTGTTGAGAAACCCAACATGCAATCTTCTACTACACTGAACTCGAACATGGGCTCCAAAACAAACAAATTAATTGGGAATAAGTGACAGGTTACTATTGAGGCCCTAATACACTCAGAGGGTGAGAAACATTCATCTACACACACCCCCCCCCCCAACAATGAACACTGCAAATAGAGATGTTCGTGCCAAACAACTGACGGTGGAACTACAATCAGATGTTAGAGAAGATGAGGTGTTTTTAGAATCCGAAGGGATTTCTTCTGAAGGGTTTCCATCTTTTCCACTTCCCATCAAGCCCATAGACAAACGGACTTGGTCTCCTTACAATCAGAGGAAGAAAAGGAAAAGCACCGAAGAGATCTACGAGCAACAGAGGAAGGCATTGAAACCCATCAGCATGACCTAGTTTTCAACATTTCTAGGTATGTTTTAAGCGAAATTGAACTTTCAGTATTAAACAAGGGCCTGGGTTTCATACCATCTGGCTTTGTAGATGTAGCTGACATAATTGTAGACATAAAGTTATTTACAAGAAATATAGGCCTTAAAATGTTATTTGGAGAGGCCACAAGTAATGCCGACAATGGCAACATTAACATATTCAGGAAACCATCAACATTTGTGCCTCCACAACATCCGATGCTTGAGGCATTTGAACGGGCCTGTGAAAGTGACTTATATGAACTATATAGCAGGAACGATGTGAAACCTGATTTTTTTAATATGACTAGGGATGAAAGAGAAGCAGTGTTTTGTCTGCAGAAGAATGAAGACATAATAATAAGAAAAGCAGACAAGGGGGGAGCTATTGTTGTGATGGATAGAGGGATGTATGTCCGTAAAATAGAGTCTCTGCTATCAGACAGAGACACTTATCATCCACTAGATGGAAGTTCATTAAACAAAATAATCAAGGGTGTACATGGTCACCTGTATGATCTTCTATTAAGTAATGTCATTGATATTGAGATGTATAAATACTTTATAGTAGAAAATCCCCTAGTTCCCACCTTTAGAGGGTTACCAAAGATCCACAAACAACCGTCAGACCCCCCATTGAGACCGATAGTCTCAAGCAAAGGCTGGCTGACAGAACCTCGATCTATATACCTAGATAAAAAATTTAAGCCAATAGTTAAGAACACCAGCCACATACTCAAGGACACTCAACATTTCCTTGAGAATCTAGCAAGTCTCAATAGAGCTACACCAATTGGAAAGGATGATTTATTTGTTACACTTGATGTAAAATCGCTATTTACATCCATTCCCAACACTATAGGAATAGAATATGTTAGGCTGTTTTTGCTTGAGAACCACATTACAAACAACAATGTCATCTGTTGGATGACACTATTGGACATAGTGCTTGAAAACAATGTTCTGTTATACAATGATGGCTACTATCTACAGAAAAAGGGAGTAGCCATGGGCACTCCCTGTGCCAATTCTTATGCCAATCTGGTATTGGCATTTTGGGAAACAACATATGTACTAAAGAATTTGATATATGTCCATTGCCTCAAACACTACAATAGATTTGTGGATGATGTTTTTATTGTATGGGGGGGAACTGAACAACAGCTGATGGATTTTGTTGAATATATCAATGGCACGACCAATTTCTTGATTTTTGAATGTTCATATTCACATCAGATGATAGAATTTTTGGATGTAATGTTAACTAAGGGCAACAATGGGATTGATACAGATTTACATAGGAAGTCCTGTTGGAAGAATAGCCTTCTACATCGAAACAGCATGCATCCCAGACATATACATTCCAACATAGTACAGAACCAAGTCCTTAGAGCATCAAGACTAACCACGCAAGACACAACTTACCATCAGCAGCAAAGTAGACTGCTAGATAACTTTGTCTCTAGAGGATACAAAAAAACTAGGTGCAGAAAGCCATTAAGACGGGCAATATACATAGAGCCGGTAAAGGTACCCCGTTTTTAACAGGGACAATGATTTTAGGTATGAGAATACCACTAGCAATACTGAAACCAAAAATAGGTTAGTAATTCCTTTCACCAATAGAAACACATATATAAAACAAATTTTGGAGGACAATTGGAGATTATTGAAAGCCGATGACAAAATTAGGAACTTAGTGAGCGAAGCCGAGCATAGGTTATAGAAACATGAAATCATTGAATAGGCTTCTATGCTATGAACAAATGCATAGGGGCCCTACTTTGACATCGAAGGAAGGCACTTTTCCCTGCAATGCATGCAATCAATGTAAATACATAGCGGAAGAAGCAACTTTCATACACCCTTATACAGGGCACACATATAGATTTAAAGGCTTTGCTAATTGCAAAACCACAGATGTGGTCTATTTGGCACAATGTCAGTTATGCAAAACGTTCTATGTTGGAAAAACCAACAGAACGTTACATGAACGCATAAGAGAGCACATCTATGCTATAAACAAGGAAAATACCACCAATGCACTGGCACGACATGTAATAGAAAATGGTCTAACGCATTGTTTTAGATTTAGGGTGTTGGAAAAAGTGAATAGGACAAGTAGGTTGGGGAACCCCAAAAATAGAACAGAGGAAGTAGAAAACAAGTGGATCCTTAGGCTGCAAGCCCATAAACATGGTCTAAATGAGAAGATCTCACTAAAACCATTCCTAGCAGCCAGACCACTTAAACACTGAAGCTTTGTATATGGACAAAATAAGCTTGCTAAAAAACATTGATTTTTTTATGTTTTTTTAGTGAGACATTTTAAAAATGGCATATATATTTTTTATTAGACATCTTAGTTTTTTCTGTTTTATTTTTTTATATATTTTTAATAAGCTAATTTATATAGACAAAACTTTATAAACTTGGTCAATAAGTTCAGTGGAGTTTTCAGAAGAAGACTTCAAAGGATGAAATACACTTGTTGAAATAACATTTTCATTATGTTATGCATATAATATTGTACTGAGTGACTAACTTTTAAAGCACCATTGAATTCTCTAGGCACAGGCACTTTAAATATGATTAGTCAACTGCTTGACATGAGATTATGTTGTGCAAAGAAGCTGCATCTAAAGAGTGGCTTATATGTGTTTTATGAATAATGCTGAAACAACACTTTTATAAAGTTATTTCAACTGCACTTTGTTATGCATATAATGCTGGGTTAAGGGATCAACTTTTAAAGTACTACTGAATTCTTTAGGCACAGGCACTTTAAACATGAATAGGTAATTGCTTGTTATGTGATTAAGCTGTGCAAAGAAGCTGTATTTAAAGAGTGGCTTTTCACTGAATGTTATTGAAGTCTGAAGAAGCATCATAGGATGTGAAAGCGCTTACTATTTTATTCTGTTCCTGTCAATAAAAAGTGGAATATATCGTTGGCTGTTGTCGTTTTGGATTTGTCTGCTGATAATTTTTGGATTTCTACATAGCTGTTGGTGCATCCTTGGTTTTTGTTCTCTTTAATGTAGACTGGACAACTTGAAATTCATATAACCTAGCAATCATATCAACCTCTATGGCTTCACACAACTCATTCAAGCTCCTACACAGACAAATAAAAACTCCAACCGTCAATTTATACTGGATTGGACACTAACCAGCAAACCTCAGAATTACTAGATTAGAGGCTGCTTACCTGACAGCCTTAGTGACCATATGCCAACCTATCTATTGAGAAAAAACATCAGTACTGTGAAACTTACCACCTTCCGTCAAATTCACAGTAAAAAACACTTTGACCCCCAAGACCTAATCAATATCCTAAAAAAAATGTAACTGGTCTCTATTAAAAAAATTGCCCCTTGATGCTGAAGTAGATTATTTCAACAGTACCTACCTTGAAATTCTAAACAATTTGGCCTCTTCCCAGGTCAATTTGTATTAAAGCCACATACACACCATGGCTAAAAAATGACACCAGAATGCTCCTTAGGAAAAGAGACAAAGCTTGACAAACATGGCTCACCTCTAAAACCCAAATCAACCGCATCGCATTCCAGCAAATTAGAAACAAGGCTAAACACCAAATCGACCTAGATAAAAAGAACTTCTACTATAACCTACAACATAAACACCAGCATAACCCCCCCCCCCAAAATTTTGGAATACCATAAATGCCGTTCTCTTCCCAGGACATTCCACGTTTCCTTCCCCCAATTTACCACACTCTCCTACCACCGTTGCAGAAGAATTCAATAAATACTTCACTGAAAGTGTAGTATCTCTAATTAAAAGTAATTCCACAGAACCATCACTAGCCTACAGACCTCTCAATACTAACTCTAACAACTTCTCCTTGCAGCCTGTTCCAATATCTACCATTAAGAAACTACTGAAAAGCTCAAACCTTCTCAGTAGCAGCTGACAAGCTACCAGTTGAATATTTAAAACTAGCAGCTGAAGCTATATCTTATCCAGTATTGATCCTTATTAACAGGTCCATAGCAGAACAATATGTACCAGCAATATCGAAAATCACACACTTTATCCCCTTACACAATAGTGGAAATTCCACAGAGCTGACCAACTGCAGGCCGATTGCTGTCCTCTCTCCACTATATAAACTCCTTGAAAGATGTATCCACTCCCTGATTCATTATCTTACCTTTAATAACATGCTAGCAACATTTCAACATGGTTTTAGGCCCCATTGTAGTACCACAACTGCACTCTTAAGTTTCACCAGTACCAGCAACCAACTCAGAAACAATGTTAAAATAGTCACTGCTGTCTTTCTAGGCATGTCCAAGACCTTTGATACGGTCCCCCATCCTAAACTATTAAATACACTCTCCAAATTGAACCTCAACCCCTCTACACTTCAGTGGTTCCAAAGCTATCTACAGGACCATCAACAATCTGTAAAATGGCTTAATGTCCTATCCCCGTCTTCCTGTCACACTAGGAGTACCTGAAGGCGCAATTATTAGGCCGCTACTCTTCACTATTTTTACAAACAGCCTCCATAGTGCTACCCCACTGGCTTCAACTATCCGATATGCAGATGACACAACACTTATGTGTTTCACTAATAACCCAAAAATCATTCTCAGATACTGAGCTATGGCTTTCTAAGCATCAGCTCATACTGACCCCCCAACGAAACAAAACTCATGATCTTCCAACAAACAAGATCTTCTCTCCCCCCCAGCACCTTCTACATTACAGCTAGGAGTAATACTAAAATTAATACTGATTCACAAACAAAACTACTAGATAACCTAAGATTTGACCTAGGTGTAACACAAACAATTAAGAAAGTTTACAATAAAATGGGAACACTTTACAGACAGAAAAAGTATCTAACTACCACCTCTAGGGTTCATCTTCTATCAACACTTCTGTATGCTTCCCCAGTTCTCACCAACCATAAAAAGACAGATTTAATTAAACTTGAAATATGCTACAATAAAATAGCTAAATTTGCAGCTGCCCACACCATATACACCACTGACACTCCTTAAAAAACTCTCCTGTTAGAACTCCCACAACTTCTATCCTTTAACCAAATTAACCTTAGCACACAAACTAGTATATCAACCTGAAAAAAAATCCTGCCCTTCTAAATATTCTCCAGCCCTGTACCAGAAATTGAAGTCTTCTCTCAACAAATAAATTTCTACTCCAAGTGTCCAAATCCAGTAATATGGTAGGAGACTCACTGTTTTCTCATCATGTAGCAACAAGGTGGAATTCACTACCTCACAGGATCAGAACCAATACAAATACCAATCAATTCAAAACGATTCTTAAAAATTATCGTAATGACACCAGGCTTTGTTCTTGTACTACTCCAGGCTGACTAGTTTTAATAGCTTCTGGTCTTACTTTTTCTTTTTCCCTGACCACCTCATAATCTGTGCTCTGTCTCTCTCATGTCTAGATAATCTCTGACCTCATCTTTTCCTATCCATTTTCCCCCTACAAACCCTTCCTCAGCTTAGTTTGAGAAACTGCAATGTCTACACTACAATACAGAATTATATCAGATTGTATAATACAAATGTTCAGCTATAATGACATAGAATGTAATTTCTGGTATACTGTATGTCTTGTATATTTTTGTATAATTTCTTGTATAAGTTTTGTATAATCTCTATGTGGAACTTTTCACCCTGGGCCTCTGCTGAAAATGAATCTTATCCCAGTCGGACTTTCCCAGTAAACAAATGTAAAATAATAAATAAATAAATGTTCTCAGGCAGACAGTCCTGGTGGTTCCTAGGCAGCAAATGAAGGAAAGTTTTTGATTTTTGCCTACACCACTAGGGAGCTATGGCACTCAAGTGCTATTAGAAATCAGGGCCATACTCTAGGTAGGCCTCATTCCAGAGAATAATGGTTGGCTTCTCCTGGTCATACCAGATTTGTATTTTGTCAATTATCATTCAGTAGCTTGACCTTTGGTGAGTTGTCCGAAATGTAGCACTAATACTGATGGTGTGTTATGATGTGAGAAATGGCATAAAATGTATGCAGTACCTGCATGAGGCTTAGCTTGAGAGCAGATTTGCTATTTGGCATTCCATCAGCTGCAACTGTAAAATATTTTCTGTGTCATCGACCTGCCCATATATACTCAGTGTACTGCACAAGGGTTATGTGGGTTCATAAGCGAGAGAGAGCCATTTAGCTCAACTATGCCCACAGAAATTATATGTAGAAAGAGTCGTTTAGAAACATAGCATAGTTAGTCATTGCCTGCAACAGTCTGTGGAGTTTTGATTGGTAATAAGAAAACAAGCTAGACAGGGAGTACAACACATCTCATTTTTTTAATTTTGAGTAAGCACTTTCATTAATGAAGTATTAACTTCTCAGACAAAGCACAGTTCACAAACAGTTCTTTAAATTAGAAAGTACTGGTCATGTGTTTGCCAAGACTCCTCTGTGATCTAATCATATGCTCAGTTTCTCATTTGAATGTACCTGTGTGGATTCTCTCTCCATAATTCAATCCATCATTCCATGGGTTTACAGCCCTCTCCATCAAGAAGTCCTTTTGCAGATTTAAGGAGTTGTTGATCTCTTTAACTTGCTGCATTTGCTCCCTGTTGTCTCCATCCTCCCTTTTTTATGTTATGATTGACACCTTCATAAGTTAGTGATACAGACATATGATAATTAACAAGAAAACAGAATTACAGTAAACGATTATAAGTGTTGTTAGTGACATCGACATCAGAACATTTCTGATGCCTCCACCTTGGTCAAAATCACATCCAGTATTAATTCCTTTATTTTATTATTCCCTCACCATCTGGCTGAAAATGTTGTGGCCTAGATCTCAAAATCCCACGTCAACTCTGTCCACCCAGTCTGCTTTAGGAAGACTGAGATCTCCTGTAACTACAACCGTCATCTTCCTCCCCTACTCTTTTCTCCTTTTCAGTTTTATTCTCTTCCCTTGATGTGCCTGTGGGGAGGGTAATAACTCTGTCTTAGTCTCCAGGGTGGTCACCCTAAATGTTAACTGTGTTCACTCCCTTGCTTCCTTCATGAGGTGACTTTCTTCTTCTCCCACTCTGGTCATGTATTTGTTGTCTTTCTGCATCTATATTGATATCCCACCTGTGTTACTCACTTTTTTGTCATTCCTGATCAATCTATGCCCATACACTTGTATTCATTATTGGTGTCATATTATTGGATCTTTCACTTTTTCCTTTATGAGTAAGAAGCAACAGATATGTCATAAAACTGGCACTGTGATTGCATACATTGGCATGATATGGTAACTCTGTATTTGTAGTTTACTGACGTGCTTATGTAAGTGTAGTATAGGTAAACTAAAGCTAGACTTTGTATCTCTCTCCCACTGGAACTGCAGTAGTTCTGTTGCTTATGCTGCAGAAGTTACAAATATGGGAATAAGGTAAAGGTACCACACCATACCTTGGGAGTCAGAGCTGCTCTTCTGTTCTGAAAAGTGAAAAGTATTGCTCTGTGATATCCTCAGCATTGTATGTGACAGGGTGGTTTTCCTAGCTTGTGGTTGCATGGTGGCACAAGAGCAACTAGAGATAGTAATTTGTTTACATGCGTGAGGGAATACATCATAAGACATGGTGTGCATATCCAAGGCATCACTGATTTCCTGAGTTCAGAGAAAGTAGTTTTGCCATAGCTGTACTTCATTAGGTAGATCAAGAGGTAACCTCATCTTGGAGTGACCCTTGGATCCATACTTTGGAAGCAGCTTTCATATACATTTCACAAGGTTTCCAGGCAGCAGAAACTTCACATGAAACATCTTGCTTCTAACCTCCTTTAAAGGTGTGAATGTTTTAAACTGCACTGCAAAATTTTGTTATTAGAAATATACTAATCTTGGTATTGTTAGGAGGATGTATAAGATATGGTGCCATTGTTACATTTATGTGCTTATGATTAGGCACTTTTTTTAGTCATGTGATTATTTACTCTGCATTGTCTGTTGCTGTTTTAGATCATAGCTGAGAAAGATGTAGATGGGCCTGCCCAGCGAGTTAACAGAAAGCTAAATATATAAACACAGAAATATGTATTTCACTAATGTATGCCAGCTAATTAAGATATGTAGTAAAGTAAATAAAATCCATAAAGAGTTAAATATTGCTATTCCAATACTGACAGTGCAGAGCAACATAATGGTGAGGCTATATCTCTGAGTGTGTTCTCTGCTGTTGAGAAATTAAACCAAGGTCCCATGTGCTTGAGTTGGTGGTATCTCATATGAATATAAAAGATTTCATGGCACTTATCAAAAAAGGAGTAGGGGTATTTTATTCATGAATACCACTTAATACTGTTCACATTTTAACAATATCGACACTTTCATATTCACAATATTTCCAATTCCATCTTAATAAAGTTTACATTTTCATATTGTCAAAATCACATTACAATTGCATTGACATCATTCCTTTATTATTTAATTTACCATGTTAAGTTGTCAATCTCGCCTTCATTCTTGCTGGATGGGTTCGGAGCTGATCCTCGTCTCCGACTCGGCCAATACTAAAGCTCGAGAGCTAATTCCACCGGCTCGAGGCTCCCCTATATCCCACAATGCTAGGCAGTAACTACTCAGATCTCGTTTTCCGCTATAGCTGACGAGGTGCTTTTCTACCGGCTCAGGCAGGTGAGTTAGAGTTTTTACCATATTAGGTATTTCTTAACCCCTTTTTTGTCTCATACCATAACCTTTTAGTTTAATTAAATAGTTAGATAAATCGACCCCTTTTTTTTCGGGTCTATATTCCCTCCCTTTCTTCCCTTATCTTATAGGCCTTCGGCCCCTCCCTTCCCCCAGTCCTTTAGTGTGACTAAATTAGTTGTTTTTTAGTTAAGGGCTTGTGTGTGTGTGTGTGTGTATTTGTGGCTTGTTAGCCTTAATAATCCAATAATTTCTTCAGTAGAGGGTGTGTCTGTAGTGTGTTTGTGTTGTTGTCAGGCACTTCTTTTACGATGTCAAAAGACTCTAAGGTCTCAGGCTTCAAGAAGTGTGACTCGTGCTGTCAGAAAATGTCTCTGACAGACGGTCACACTTCTTGTGTGTATTGCCTGGGACCTTTGCACCTGCAGGACTCTTGTGCTGTTTGTCATGGTTTTAGCCCTAGAGTCCTGCAGGAACGCAAGGACAAATTAATCTTGCGGGGTTTATTAAAGCCTGAAGGCCCCCCGACTCAGTCTGTGTCGGGGAAGCCTTCTAAAACTTCCAAACAGTCGGCTCCGGTTTCAGAGTCGACTGTTGGAAAGATTAAGTCGGCTTCAACATCGGCTCTGGTCGTGGCCGATGTTTCCAAGCCTCATACTTTTACCTCGGCTCCGGCTGGAGCCAAGGCTGATAAAACTCTGTTGGCTCCGATACTCTTATCGGAGCCACAGTCTAGGAAGAGGTCCAGATCCCCCTCTATCGGCTCCGTGCATTCGGCACCAGGATCCCCTCTTCTTTCTGAACAGAGCCATAAAACTCATTCCACACGGTCTTCCAGGTTATCTGACCATGATTTGCAAAGGGTAGTTAGTAGACTTCTCAAGTCCGAGGCACTGGCCCAAATGCTACATAGCCCGACTCACCAGTCAGTGGCTATTTCCGTTCCCCAATACATTCCTCCTCTGACTCCTTTGAGTTCGGAGCCAGGGCTTGTCGGTGCCATGACTGTCGGTGCGACGGATCCGATACCTTCCCTTTCGGCTCCGTCGTCTGCTCCAATCTCCTCCTTGGAGGGATCTCGGCACCGGGCTTCCCTCATCGGCTCAGAGGGGGCGAGTGGCATCGGACCCTTGTCCGACCCCGCTCTCCCTCTCGGGGCTTCGGCGCTGGTGAGTTTGGCTCCGACATCGGCTTCGGAGCAGTCCCTGTCGGTGCTGGGAGAGGTCCTTGTCTCTTCGGAGCAGAGGCCTCTGGCCTTGCCTGACAGGGGTGCCTTCGAGGTCATGCGGAGCGTGCTAGAACCAGGTTCTGCCCCACAGTCGGCTCCTTCAGCCCCCCCATCTTCAGTGCCTGTGGTGATTTCTACTCACCCCCTTGTCTTAGACTGCAGAGAGCCAACTCCTCAAGTTTCCCCATTGGGAATGTCCTCCTCTTCCTAGGCCTCTCCTGACCCGGTAGGAGATCCCCCAAGGAAGAGGCAGTGCAAGAGGAAGCACATTGACTCCCCTGAGTCTATCACCTCTGACACTGACTTAGAGGAATCCGAAGGTTCCCCTCGATCCCCCTCTGAGGATGTCTCCTTTGCTGACATCCTTGAGATCCTGAAACAGAGGGGGAACTGGCCAGCCCTTAACCCTTCGGTGGATGAGTCAGTGTATCTTGAGGCGTTTGGCTCTCGCTCTTCTACCTCCTAGGTGTCCCCTCCCTTTGACCCCCTTATGGAAGTGGTGGCAAGGAAGGCTTGGATGGCTCCTGATTCAGTGGAACCCACCCCGAGGAGACCATCTAAATTTATTACTGCCCCTAGAGATAAAGATTTTTTATCCAAAGGTGTCCCTGTTGATGCCATGGTGGTGGCTGCGGCCACTAAGAAGGAGTTAGCTGATCCTTCGGTTCCTGTTCATCCTCCTAATAAGGAATCTAGGACCATGGACAGGTACGGCAAGCGGATGTTCTCATCAGCGACCTTTTCAATGTGTTCGTTGAATTACTTATGCCACTTCACTCGTCTACAGAGAGATTTACTCAAGGATATGGGTGAACTGATAAAGGATCCTACAGCTGAGGGGTTCAAAGACACAATGAACTCCCAGTTGGCAACCCTGAATTCCATCATTAACTCCTCCATGCGGCTGGTCTCATATGCTGCAGATGGGGCGAGTAGAGCCGCAGGCACAGGTGTTGCCTTACGACGTCACGCCTGGATGCGGCTATGCAACTTTGAGGACCCTTTCAAGGCGTCCTTCACCAATCCTCCCTTTGATGGATCATCCTTGTTTGGTCCACAGGTGAAGGATACATTGACCAGGTGCGAGGTAGAAGGTAAGACTCTCTCTGCTGTAGGAGTCCGTTTTTCTACCCCTTCTAGACCCTATCCCAAAGGTCAGAGGGGAGGAAAGATGTGGTTCCGCAAACAATCCCAGGGAGTCTCATGTGATGCACAAGGCCGATTCCCCTCTAGAGGCAGAGGGAGGAATAATAATAGACGCCACCCTAGAGGCAGAGGAGGTCTGCAAAACCAGGGTAGCAGAGAAATGTTCTCTGACAAACCCTTTCAGCATCCCTGAGGGGCTGCCCGGCTGTCCACCTTCGGAGGCAGTCGGGGGAAGGTTATCCCTGTACCCAAAAGCCTGGCTTTCCCTTACTCAAGACAAATGGGTACAGTCGATCATATCCGAGGGGTGCAAAATTCCCTTTATTCACATCCCATCCCAACCCAAAAGATCCCTTTCAGACATTCCACACGGTCTAAGGGAACAAGCAGCATTAGAAATTTCAAAGCTGCTATCAAAAAGAGCTATCCAATCAGTCTCAGCAGACCAGCAAGGATCCGGAATCTACTCCAAATTCTTTTTGGTACCAAAAAAAACAGGGGACTGGAGACCCATACTGGATCTCAGCTACTTAAACAAGTATGTTAGGAAAACAAAATTCCGGATGGTCACGCTACAGTCCATTCTACCCTTATTGGGTCAGGACAATTGGATGTGCTTGATAGATCTTCAGGACGCGTACTACCACATCAAGATGAACAGACGCTCCAGGAGATATCTCCGCTTCAGGCTGGGAGCCAGTCACTACCAGTTCAGGGCCCTGCCTTTTGGTCTCACTACAGCCCCTGTGTGTTTACCAAATGCATGGCAGTGGTCACGGCTCACTTGAGACGTCAAGGATTCCAGGTGTTTCCATATTTAGATGACTGGCTCCTTACCGCCACCACTAGACATCAGCTTCTTCTATCCAGGGACTTCACCATCCAATCTTGCCAAGCTCTAGGCATTTCGATAAATTTCGAAAAATCTGCCTTGTCGCCTTGTCAATCTATTACCTTTATAGGCGCCACCTTAGACACACTCAATCTTTCAGCCAGACTCACAGAGCAGAGAGTGTCAGACATTCGGAACCAAGTTTCCCTTCTCTTACAATGCAACAAAGTCAAAGCCAGACTAGTTTTGAAGGTGTTAGGACTCATGGCAGCAGCTATTCCCCTTCTCCCCTTAGCTCGCTTTCACATGAGGATCCTCCAATGGATGCTGTTTACTCAATGGTCCTTTCAACAGCTCCCGATGTCCCATACCATATTGATAACTCAATCATGCAAGAATCAACTGTCTTGGTGGATCACATCACCTCAACTTCTCTGAGGAAGACCCTTCACTCCCCCCCCCCCCCAGTCGCCACGTTGACAACAGACGCCTCCCTGATCGGGTGGGGGGGGGGCATTATCAGGGCAGGACAGTCCAAGGCACGTGGCAACCTTTCGAGTGCCACTTGCACATAAACGTCTTAGAGATGAGAGCAGTGCTTTTAGCGTTGCAAGCCCTTCATGACTCTCTTCCCACTGGGACTATTGCAATTCAAACGGACAACATGTCCGTAGTGTGGTACATCAACAAACAAGGTGGAACCAGATCATACCCTTTATGTTGAGAGGCACTCAGACTTTGGCAATGGGCGATCTCTTCTCAGCGTTTTCTGATAGCAATGCACATTCCTGGGAAATCCAACGTTATTGCAAACAAATTGAGCAGGGCAATTCTCATGCCCCACGAGTGGTCTCTAAAGAAATCAGTTCTAGAAGAAGTATTCCTAAGATGGGGCCAGCCTTGCTGCGATCTTTTTGCTACTCCCCAAAACAGCAAGTGTCACGACTTCTTCACTCTCTTCCCGTTACCAGGCCATCCCACCAGAGACGCTCTAGTCCACGATTGGCCCCGGGGACTTCTATATGCCTTTCCCCCCTTTCCACTGATATCTCAACTAATTCAGAAAGCCATCACCTTGAGAGTGACAATGATCCTCATTGCTCCTTACTGGCCTCGACAGATATGGTTTCCCTTTCTTCATCGTTACCTTTTGGAGCAGCCTTGGCATCTGGACCCAGTACCAGATCTGATAACCCACCAATCGGGTCAGCTGCACCAATCTCTGCCTTCTCTAAACCGCACAGCGTGGTTTCTCCGATTCCAACCTTAGCCAGGCTTCCCTCAATATCTCGCTCGGTCCGAGATATCCTGATAGCCTCTCATAAATCTTCTACCCGGAAGATTTATAGTAGCAAATGGAAATGCTTCTCTTTTTGGGCAACATCAAAAAACATAGATCCCTTTACTGCACCTATCCAGTCTATTCTAGACTTTCTAGCAGAACTCTTTCATTTAGGATCATCTGCATCTACCATTAGAGTTCAATTGGCTGCTATATCAAATTTTCATGTTGGTGTTTCAGAGTCTAGCATCATGGCTCACAAACTCTGTAAAGCCTTTTTAAGGGGCGTATTTCTTCTCAAACCTCCAATCAAAGATCCCCCGCCTCAATGGGATTTGAACTTGGTTCTGGCATCCTTAATCCTTCCCCTTGAACCGGCGGGTTCATGTTCTCTGAAGTTGCTTTCTTGGAAGACACTTTTTCTGGTAGCTATAACTTCAGCGAGAAGGGTATCTGAACTCCATGCTCTGTGCATTCGTCCTCCTTACTTAGTTTTTCACAAAGACAGGGTATCCCTCCGTACTAATCCATCCTTTTTGCCTAAAGTTTCCTCTCAAACAAACCTAAACCAAATTATTGATCTCCCCGTCTTTTTCCCTAACTATTCAAACAGGTCGGAACAAAAGCTACATTTTTTGGATGTTCATCGCCAACTTAGATATTACCTAGACAGGACTAAACAATTCAGGAAATCTAATCAATTCTTTCTGTCATATGCGGAAGGGAAATTGGGCCTTCCAGTTACTAAAGTATCCCTCTCTAGATGGCTCACCTCTACAATTACCTTCATCTATGAGATCAGACATCAAAAACTACCCTCAATACTTAGAGCTCATTCAACTAGGGCATTAGCTACATCCGTAGCTTTTCAGGATAGGCTGCCAATAGATTCCATTTGTGCAGCAGCCTCATACATTCATTTCACATTACAAATTGGACATGGTTTCCAGAAGCCGTACCAGTTTTGGTTCCACTGTTCTCAAGAGTCTGTTCCGATAGGCCACCCGGGATAAGGTGCTAGGGACGCGGTCCCATCCAGCAAGAATGAAGGCGAGATTGACAACTTAACATTAAGAAGTTATGTACCTACCATAACGTTCCATGTTAGTTGTCTTCTTCTCGCCTTCTTCCTTGCGTCCCACCCTCCCTCCCCCAAGCCTGGACAGACCGACAGGAATTCAGTTTGTGTTCTTCCTCTGGAAGTCGTCATTCCCACACGTTCTTCCACCTCTTTTATCCTTTCTGAGGTCTGCGATACCTTTTACGCAGATTGTTTTGAGGTGGGTTTCCCTACTCCATTCTATGGAGACTAGGGTTGCTTGGTATAGCTATCAAACGAGATCTGAGTAGTTACCGCTTAGCATTGTGGGATATAGGGGAGCCTCGAGCCGGTGGAATTAGCTCTCGAGCTTTAGTATTGTCCGAGTCGGAGCCAAGGATCGGCTCCGAACCCATCCAGCAAGAAAGAAGGCGAGAAGAAGACAACTAACATGGAACGTTATGGTAGGTACATAACTTCTTATTTTAACCCATCCCTCTATCCTCATCCTTTCTTCAGTAACCTTGTTTTTATTTCAGTAAACATATCTTCATCATCTTATTTTTATTATACAATAAAATCTAATCTTTGCCACGATGGCCATATTGCTGCAAACAATATGTTGTCCCATCTGTCAATTTTACATTTCCTATGTTTTCTTACACTTTCCTTACAATATCATAATCTTATTTATATTTCAAATCTTTCCCATTCATATTCATTTATTTTTAATTTCTCTAAAACAGTGCATTCTGTTTGCATTCCAAAACAATGTTTTGTTGTTTCTTCATTACATTAATTACACTATTTTTCTATTATTTTATTCTTCATATTACCTTTTACTGGTAATATATCCAACAAATTTTCCAAAAAAAAAAACCCACTTTGTAACAATTCACAAATGTTTTCCTTGCAGATTTTTACTTTATTTCTAACTTCTTCAAAGGATACACCAATAGTATTTTCCATAACCCTGTTATACCTTTCTTTTCTGTTCACATCAACTGCATTGACATTTGCCTGCCCTAAGTTCACATTAGTTTCATATTATTTTCCTTCCATCGTTGCCTGTTTACAAGTGGTTGGCTGCTGAGATTGACCTGCATAAATCAACTGACAAAAGCTGATTTAAGTATGCTTTTTTCTGCACTTATTTAAGATTAGAAATGTGTAGATAATTGTTATATATAATATAATACAGGGAAATAACACTCCCTGTTTCTAGCTGCAGTTAGTTGCCTAAAGTGTGAAAAAGTGTAGCCATCTGGATACATTGAAAGTTGTTAGACTGCTTTTGAAATCCTGTGTTAACTTAGCCTGGGGGTTTCTGTTTGCATTATAATCTGTGCTGGTCTCATTTTTTTAATCATTTTGCTCATCTTCCGAGTGGTTGGCTGCGGCGATTCACCTGCATAAATCAACTGACAAAAGCTGATTTAAGTATACTTTTCTCTGCACTTATTTAAGATTAGAAATTTGTAGATAATTGCTATATATAATATAATACAGGGAGATAATACTCCCTGTCTCTAGCTGCAGTTCTTGGTGGCTTTGGAATTGGCCGCCCCTGCTGTATATCTGTTTTTGGACACTCCTACTGGTCCCATCTCATTTGCTCACTTAGCTGAGTACAGTGAGATCATATTTTGATTTCAGACACTCCTACCAATCCCATCTCCTCTGCTGTGTACAGAGAGAGCACTTGGGAAGGACATCCCCTATAGCATTTTAATCTGCTCTGTTCCTTCCCTTTCCACAAAAAAAAAAAAAAAAAAAATTAATAGTTTTTGAGCTGCTCTTACATAACTGTCTTCTACCTCAATATCTAATTTGCAGTTCTGTGGGCTAAGTGTTCAAGTGCTCTTATTTGATTTTTCATAAACTTGTTTTTGTCATTTTTAACTTATCTGCATTTATTTAAACTGTATTTGCCGTAATTTTGCTACACACTCAAGTGTGCTAGCTTGTACTGCATTTAAAGTGTTTTTGCTACTGTCATTAGCTCATTCTTTCTAATGCAGATAGAACTTTTTGAGAAAGCCAACCCACTTAACTAAAAATAAATAAATATATATATATATATATATATATATATATATATATATATATATATATATATATATATATAGTCCAAGCTAGTTTTCTGCCTTTCCTGTAAGTAGTCTAATCCAGGTACAGATTTGCTGTATCCAGGACTGTTTGCAAGCTTCTGTGCCCCAAGCCTTTCTGTGTTGGAGGGAAGCCTTCTAGTTTATCAATAGGATTGGTAAGCACTAGGTAGCCTGTCTATCACAAGAGTGGTTTCTGGCTTAAAAATTGTAGTTTATTAGCCATTTGGGCAGTTTTTCCATCTCTTTCAACTTTCTGGTTTAAAAGCCTGCATTTGCGCTTGCTTCCCACCTTCCCTATAACTAGTTTAGTCCAGATACAGATTTGCTGTATCCAGGACTGTTTGTAAGCTTCTGTGCCCCCAAGCCTTTCTGTGTTGGAGGGAAGCCTTCTAGCTTATCAGTGGGAGTGGTAAGCACTAGGTAGCCTATCTACAACAAGATCCAGATACAAATTCTTAGTTTTAGCACTTGAATTTGCTTATCCGTGCTCAGCACTTGTTCAGAACTTGTTGTAAGCACTAAATAAACTACAAATTACTACAGCACTCACCCTTCCTCATTACATAGAGGAAAACAGTTTTGGTACTTACTTTCCTCATTTGCTTAGAGAGAAACAGCTCTTGTACTCACTTCCCTCACTTGTCTAGAGGAAAATATTTTTTATTCAGGCATGTCCAAGGGTCAGCTCCCAGTGTTCTCTCCTGTCTATCTGATGAATCTGGGCATCTTGAGGCAATGTAGCAATTGCCTCATGTACACAGACAACCCTCTCATCCTACCACCCAACACTACAACCTGTGAGAGATGCACTTATCTAGCTAAACTGGAAGTAAAGCTCTCTCCAACCAAGACTGAACTTGACAGTCAAAAGGAGAAGGTAAACACTTGCACCACACCACACTGATCACGTAGTCCCACTAAACCTACACCACCAAAATCCACACATAGGAACACAAAAACATTCACGGAGGCTCTCAATAATAATCTGCTCAAGCAACAGAAACCTTCAAAGCAGAAATGCAAGCAACCTCCCACCACCAGCACAACCCAAATGACACATGGCCCACAGACTCAGTGTGCCACTCAACCACAGCCCATAAGGCAAAACAACGTACCCAACACACTAGTCATAGGTGACTCTATAGTCAGGCACACTGATGTCCCACTCACCAGGCTAAACAAGGAGAAGGTCACTGTCAGCTGCCTGCCAGGTGCCAGGATCCGCCACATAACCCATGCACTCAGGTCACTACACAACAAGAACAAATATGACTCTGTGATTGCCCATGTTGGTGTAAACGACCTGAGACGTACCTCCCTGGACGACATGAAAAGAGACATGGAAGAACTCTCCGATCTTGTAGCCCAGGCAGGTATGACCCTAGCCCTGAGTAGCATCCTGCCATTGCCCAGAATAATACTGCAGTACAAGGACAAAAGGATTGACATTAACAGTTGGCTAAGCTTCTGGTGTCATTCTAAGGGGATCCAGTATCTCTGCCTGGGACTACATGGTCGACAGACCACGATGCTTTGCCAGAGATGTCCTGCACCTGTCACCCCTGGGATTCCGGATACTGGCAAAGGCTCTTGCCGTCCCTATAGTGCCTTTTTTAGGCAAGGTTCAAATGACAAATTCACCACCATAACAGGAACAGGCAAGCAAAAACTGAGGGTAATGTTACTCAATGCTAGAAGTCTAAATCTCAAAATGCACTCACTCAAGGCATTCCTTAAATGGAGAACATTGATGTCTGTGCAGTGACTGAGACCTGGTTCAAGGCTCCAGAGAGCACCCCTGCATTACCAGGCTATAACTCATACCACACTCTCCGGCCATCTAACCTGGACCAGAACACCAAAGGCGGAGGTGTGTCCATATTCATTAAGGATATCCACACCTCCTGGCTAGTTGCTCAGCATAATGCAGCCGAGGTTATCCAAGTGCAACTAACTCTGGGCAAAACTGCAATCCATATTGTAGCTTGCTACAGATCCCCCACCATCCCCCCAGGATTCCCACTCCCCTTTTCTTGATATACTGGAAAATATTAGGGTTCAAGCAAACATCCTAATATTGGGCGATTTCAATGACCCCACCCTTAACTGAGAAAACTACTCATATTAAACTACAGAAAAAAACGGCAAGCAGCTCCAACAGCACTAAACCAATAAACCGTGAACCAGTGACACCAATACAATAGTTTAAAACTTGCTTTACTGAATAAATAAAGAAACCACAAAGTAACTTTAAGCGCTTTTCGTTAGGTCAAATACCTGACTTCTTCAGAATATTCACACATTTCTAACAAACATTTGCAGTTATATATTAATTAGAAACTAAGAGCCTGCTTTACATCATTAATCAGTTAAAGATTGTTAAAGGGCAAGTAGCAAATAACTAAGTGTACATAACAGTTAAACATAGATAATTAAAATATAATATATAAAATGTACATAGTACATAAGTGCAATCCACAGACCATAAACAATACTCATTGTTGTAAACTATAGTAGTGATATTCATCTTTTTAAACTCTTTAATTTCAACAGACTAGAAATTGAGCAAGTATCATTTATGCCTGGATGACAATAGGCATACAGCCTTACTTGCCATAATAATTCAGCTTCTTCTAATTGTACAGATCTCGGACCACCTCTCTTATTGACTGGGATATGGTCTATAGCAGTAAATTTAAAACTGTGGTTAGAGTTAGTAACAACATGTTTAGCTGGAGCGTTTTCCATTTTGGATGTCTTAATTGCGTATAAATGCTCATATATACGTTCTCTCAGCCTTCTAATGGTTTTCCCAATATAGAAGGCCGGACATTGTTTGCATCTAGCTAAATAAACCACGTAACATGAATTACAATTTAATTTAAAACCTATTTTGTGTGTGCAATTATTAATACAAAATTGTGTACCCTCTTCGATGTGTTTACAGTAATTGCAATTCTGACATTTATGCATTCCTACATTCAACCTGTAGCACCTTTTCTTGAATTCCAAAATACTTTTTAAATTTTTTCCTTTCTTATATACAATCTTAGGGCAAGGGCCTGTTTTGTTGTGAATGTCCGGGTATGCTCTAAACAGTTCCCAATTCTTAAATATAATATCTATACATAATCTACTGTCTTTACTGAATGTAGTGATGAAAGTGGGCTTACAGTTCTCATCGGCCAGTATTGGAACTGGTAACACTGAATTTGTTGGTATCTCAAGTCCATCAGTCCCGTCAGTGTCATCAATCACACTGGTACGTGTGTTGATAAAGGGGCCTGTGAGAGAGTTACTGGCATTATTAGTAGTGACTGGTAATAATGGATTGTAAATGTGTTGGCATCTTTTATCAGTAACTTCTTGTATTAATTCATCCAATAAATCGGTGGGGTATCCACGTGCCAAGAACATATTCTTTAATGTAAAACATTCAGCGTGAAAGTCGCTGTCCAACGAAACCATTCTGGCAGCACGAACCAGCTGCCCTTTAACCACAGATCTTTTTTGGAAAAATGGATGGCAGCTGGTGAAGTGCAGGAATGTGTTCGAATATGTTTCTTTCCGGTGGATTTTAGCAGTAAAACAATTAAGTGTCAAGTCCTTGTTGAGCATTACGTCTAAATAAGCGATATTCACTGTTGAGAATGTGTGGGTGAACTGTAAGAAGGTGGTGCTTTGATTAAAGTATTGAACCATCCTTTCTACTTCACACTCACCTGCCTTCACAAGTATAAAGATATCATCCAGGAACCTAGTGTATAGTAGAAATGATTCAAAGTATGGGTTTTGCTGTGAAAAAACATAATGGGACTCCCAGTAGGCCATAACCAAATTGGCTATACTACCGCCACATGGGGATCCCATAGCAACGCCTACTTTTTGTTTATAAAATTCGTCTCCAAAGATAAAAAAATTGTAAGACAAAATTAAGTCGCCCAACAGGGTGACTAGATAAATCTCCCTGTCTGGCGCATCATGTTTCTTCATCATGTGACAAACCAATTCCAAAGCAATATCTTGAGGTATGCTACTGTACAGGTCCTTAACATCTACTGTTACAAAATTTGCATCCATATTAACCTCAATAGCTCTTACTGTGTCCAAAAATGACCAGGAGTCCTTGCAAATGTGATGTTCCATATGGACATATTTCTGAAGCATACTGTCAATTAACTTTGCGCATGTGTAAGTAGGTGATCCCCTGCTATCCACTAATAATCTGAGTGGTGGGTTGTCTATACTTTTGTGTATTTTCGGTATGCCAAAAACACATGCATAACTAGGGTAAGATGTAGTTAAGTATGCATGTGTCTTAGAATCAATTCTACTTTCAATAAGTAAATCTTCGATGGTATCCTTGATTAATTTGTAGGCACCATTGACCTCTGACCTAGAACTAAGGTCGTACTTATCCGATTGTAATACCTGGTACATTCGTTTCTCGTAATCATCAATGGTAAAAACTACCAACCCTCCACCCTTATCTGGCTTACAAAAATGTAAGTTTTGTGTACTAAAATATTGGATAAATTCCATGTCTTCTTTAGAAGTGTTGTTATTATTGTACTTGTGTGGTTTACCCAAACTCAAATGTCTCAAGTCCAGTTCACAGCACATTTCAAATAATTCCAATACAGGGTGTAAGGGAGGATTAAAAGTACTAGGTATATATAATGTATCTGAGCTCATCGTGTCCGGGGAGTCTCCAATTAATACTTTGAAATTTAATTTCCTGACAAATAGTTTGACATCTAATTTAGTGTTAACTATGTTAATGGGCTTCGTTGGTATAAAACTACATCCCTTTGACAATAGTTCCACCATGCTGGTGTCAGACTTTACATCACTAAAGTTGTATAGATTAAAGTCACCCGATTCATTTTTAACTATTTCTGGTAAAGTTGGAACTACAGTTGTGTTAACTAATGGTGCTAAAATACTGACATTTGTCAACCCTAAGTCAGGCCCAACAGTATTCACAAATTCAGTACATAAATCTGATGTTAAGTAATCTTCTAATATTAATTCATTAGAACATAATGTCTCATTACACAAGTCCATGTCTACTTGTTGTTCACCCATCTCTGTCCAAATTTGTTTGGATAAGAGTTTTTGTTCTTGGGTCTTGCACCTAAAAAAGAAAATCTCTCAGTTGCATTGTTGTTATGATTATTCCCCACCCGGTTGTTGTTCCCACTCCTCAATCTTTGGCTCCACGGTGTACTAGTCACTTCACCAAAGTCATCTAGATTGCCTACTCGGTCGATATCATCCGGCCCTCTGTTTGGTACATGCATGTGTTGAATATTGTCAGATTGGAGTGGAGCAGGTCCAAATTGATCATATACTGCATCATTCGAACTAAAATTAAACAAGCCTTTCCTCCAAATTTGACCAATCGGTGGTTTAGGGTAAGCCACCCCTGTTCTGTAGTCGTGGCTATCCCTGTTAAGTTTTTTAATTTTTTGAAGGTTAAGCTTAGCCAAATGTTCGTCTATACTTAAGAATATTCGGTCGTATTCATACTTATATCTATTGAACTGCATGTCAGCAGATATGGATCTATCCAGTTCAGTAATGTATTGGCTTAACTCGTCGATCCAGACATTGTAATGTTTGACAAATAAAGTTATAAGTTCTAAGCCTTGGTTATCAAATAAGTTAACTAACTCTTTGTGAAAGGTGGAGCCGGCTTCCAAGCCAGTAGGATAAGGAAACCATCTCAAACCTTTAGGGACGATTTTCCGTGTTAAACATTCGTTGAAATAAGCTACCTCTAGTTGTAGCTTTTTATATTTCAACAGGCACGCATCAAAGTCTTTTAATTTAGAAGTAATATTGTCTTTATTGTTTTCATTATCAACGTTCCTTAAACAGTCATTGGAATTCAAAACACAAGATTCTGGTACCTCTGCCAAACAAAAATAACTTTTAAGCCAAGATGGTAATTTAGCAGTTTCATTTTTACCTTCATTTGTTGCAGTGGAACCCGCAATAGCGGCTGGTAGTTGTACAATGCCGGTTGTTGCGTGTAGAACTTGTGTTGTACTCATTCTATTTGGTACCCCGCCAGTAGTCGTAGATGTAGTTGTTAGGTTTTCCTTAGTAAAACAGCCGTTGGTGTCCGAAGATACTCCATTTGGATTTACTTGCACAACTAAAGGAACGTCGGTATTGATGTTAGACTGAAGTTGTTTAGAACTGTTACCGTCTGTTGTTAACGGATGTGGAGTTCCGTTTCCGTTAAACAGGTGTGGAGCTCCATTGACTATGTGCGTTATACGTTCACTGGTGTAAGTAACCATACCGGCTTCAGTCGTCACTTCCTGGTTCTGGTTCTGATTCTGCAACTGGACCACTTCCGTGTCATGATTGTTAAGACTGTTGAATTTATGAAGTTGCAAAATTAAAGAATCCACAGTCTTTGAATAGGTTTCACGAAAATCACGGTTTTTACCATTTTCAGTGTCAATATTATCCAATCTTGTATGCAGACTCTCAAGCTTCTTGTTGATAGTGTCCAATAGATTACCAACGACCGGATGTGCAGCCACATCCAATAAGTCCTCAGCTAAAGTATTAGGTGTGCGAAGTTTGAAAATAGCCGGTGTGTCATCCGGTTTAAAAGAGTCAGAGTCACTGGTTTTACGGGATGCCATATTAAACTACAGAAAAAAACGGCAAGCAGCTCCAACAGCACTAAACCAATAAACCGTGAACCAGTGACACCAATACAATAGTTTAAAACTTGCTTTACTGAATAAATAAAGAAACCACAAAGTAACTTTAAGCGCTTTTCGTCAGGTCAAATACCTGACTTCTTCAGAATATTCACACACTTCTAACAAACATTTGCAGTTATATATTAATTAGAAACTAAGAGCCTGCTTTACATTATTAATCAATTAAAGATTGTTAAAGGGCAAGTAGCAAATAACTAAGTGTACATAACAGTTAAACATAGATAATTAAAATATAATATATAAAATGTACATAGTACATAAGTGCAATCCACAGACCATAAACAATACTCATTGTTGTAAACTATAGTAGTGATATTCATCTTTTTAAACTCTTTAATTTCAACAGACTAGAAATTGAGCAAGTATCATTTATGCCTGGATGACAATAGGCATACAGCCTTACTTGCCATAATAATTCAGCTTCTTCTAATTGTACAGATCTCGGACCACCTCTCTTATTGACTGGGATATGGTCTATAGCAGTAAATTTAAAACTGTGGTTAGAGTTAGTAACAACATGTTTAGCTAGAGCGTTTTCCATTTTGGATGTCTAAAGAAGACATGGAATTTATCCAATATTTTAGTACACAAAACGTACGTTTTTGTAAGCCAGATAAGGGTGGAGGGTTGGTAGTTTTTACCATTGATGATTACGAGAAACGAATGTACCAGGTATTACAATCGGATAAGTACGACCTTAGTTCTAGGTCAGAGGTCAATGGTGCCTACAAATTAATCAAGGATACCATCGAAGATTTACTTATTGAAAGTAGAATTGATTCTAAGACACATGCATACTTAACTACATCTTACCCTAGTTATGCATGTGTTTTTGGCATACCGAAAATACACAAAAGTATAGACAACCCACCACTCAGATTATTAGTGGATAGCAGGGGATCACCTACTTACACATGCGCAAAGTTAATTGATAGTATGCTTCAGAAATATGTCCATATGGAACATCACATTTGCAAGGACTCCTGGTCGTTTTTGGACACAGTAAGAGCTATTGAGGTTAATATGGATGCAAATTTTGTAACAGTAGATGTTAAGGACCTGTACAGTAGCATACCTCAAGATATTGCTTTGGAATTGGTTTGTCACATGATGAAGAAACATGATGCGCCAGACAGGGAGATTTATCTAGTCACCCTGTTGGGCGACTTAATTTTGTCTTACAATTTTTTATCTTTGGAGACAATTTTATAAACAAAAAGTAGGCGTTGCTATGGGATCCCCATGTGGCGGTAGTATAGCCAATTTGGTTATGGCCTACTGGGAGTCCCATTATGTTTTTTCACAGCAAAACCCATACTTTGAATCATTTCTACTATACACTAGGTTCCTGGATGATATCTTTATACTTGTGAAGGCAGGTGAGTGTGAAGTAGAAAGGATGGTTCAATACTTTAATCAAAGCACCACCTTCTTACAGTTCACCCACACATTCTCAACAGTGAATATCGCTTATTTAGACGTAATGCTCAACAAGGACTTGACACTTAATTGTTTTACTGCTAAAATCCACCGGAAAGAAACATATTCGAACACATTCCTGCACTTCACCAGCTGCCATCCATTTTTCCAAAAAAGATCTGTGGTTAAAGGGCAGCTGGTTCGTGCTGCCAGAATGGTTTCGTTGGACAGCGACTTTCACGCTGAATGTTTTACATTAAAGAATATGTTCTTGGCACGTGGATACCCCACCGATTTATTGGATGAATTAATACAAGAAGTTACTGATAAAAGATGCCAACACATTTACAATCCATTATTACCAGTCACTACTAATAATGCCAGTAACTCTCTCACAGGCCCCTTTATAAACACACGTACCAGTGTGATTGATGACATTGACGGGACTGATGGACTTGAGATACCAACAAATTCAATGTTACCAGTTCCAATACTGGCCGATGAGAACTGTAAGCCCACTTTCATCACTACGTTCAGTAAAGACAGTAGATTATGTATAGATATTATATTTAAGAATTAGGAACTGATTAGAGCATACCCGGACATTCACAACAAAACAGGCCCTTGCCCTAAGATTGTATATAAGAAGGGAAAAAATTTAAAAAGTATTTTGGAATTCAAGAAAAGGTGCTACAGGTTGAATGTAGGAATGCATAAATGTCAGAATTGCAATTACTGTAAACACATCGAAGAGGGTACACAATTTTGTATTAATAATTGCACACACAAAATAGGTTTTAAATTAAATTGTAATTCATGTTACGTGGTTTATTTAGCTAGATGCAAACAATGTCCGGCCTTCTATATTGGGAAAACCATTAGAAGGCTGAGAGAGCGTATATATGAGCATTTATACGCAATTAAGACATCCAAAATGGAAAACGCTCTAGCTAAACATGTTGTTACTAACTCTAACCACAGTTTTAAATTTACTGCTATAGACCATATCCCAGTCAATAAGAGAGGTGGTCCGAGATCTGTACAATTAGAAGAAGCTGAATTATTATGGCAAGTAAGGCTGTATGCCTATTGTCATCCAGGCATAAATGATACTTGCTCAATTTCTAGTCTGTTGAAATTAAAGAGTTTAAAAAGATGAATATCACTACTATAGTTTACAACAATGAGTATTGTTTATGGTCTGTGGATTGCACTTATGTACTATGTACATTTTATATATTATATTTTAATTATCTATGTTTAACTGTTATGTACACTTAGTTATTTGCTACTTGACCTTTAACAATCTTTAATTGATTAATGATGTAAAGCAGGCTCTTAGTTTCTAATTAATATATAACTGCAAATGTTTGTTAGAAGTGTGTGAATATTCTGAAGAAGTCAGGTATTTGACCTGACGAAAAGCGCTTAAAGTTACTTTGTGGTTTCTTTATTTATTCAGTAAAGCAAGTTTTAAACTATTGTATTGGTGTCACTGGTTCACGGTTTATTGGTTTAAAACTACTCATATACCAACTCCTTCGCTCAGCGCATTCTGGAATTCATAAATTCCAATGCCCTGGATCAACTTATCCACACCCCCACCAGGGGCAACAGTATCCTAGACCTAGTCATTACCAACATGAGTGACCGGTGTTCCACACCTGAAGTCAACTCCTCGTTGGTTAGATCCAACCATAAACTAATCACCCTAGATATCCACATCCCGTCCCCACCCTCATTAAGGAAATCACAGTAAAAAATGTCTCCAAAGCCAACTTCATGCTTCTTAAGACAGAAGTGGTGAACTTCATGACACCCATGCAGATGGACAATACAGTTACGACTGCTGAATCCTACTAAAATGTACTCTATAAGCACTTACACGAGTGCATGGATCATGCTATCCCAAACAGAACCAAGATGCTATGCTCCAAAAAAAGGAAGCTAAACAAACTCTACAACAGAAGGATGAAATTTTTGCAAAAGAGTGTAAAATCCCATGAGTGGAGGAGCTCCCTGGTCAGCCTCAGCAAGAAGATGAGATCCCTTATAAGATCCTCCAAATCTAGCTATGAAAACAAGATTGCCACTGATTCTAAGGACAACCACAAAGTATTCTATAGCTATGTCAAGAATCTCAGTGGCAACACCCAGACCTGCTCTGAGTTATGGCACAATGGCACAAAAATTACAGAACCAGCTGATATTGCCAACATCCCAGATAGGTTCAGTGCTAACTTTACCCCCCTCTCACCCCGTAAAGGGCCCATGTCTATACAGGAAGAATGCAGAGTCCCTGTAATCACAACTTCACAGGTAAAAGCAGCACTCTCTAAAGCCAAAAACACAGCATCCATGGGACCAGACAACATCCCAGGCTGCGTTTTACATGAATTCAGAATGAACTGGCTTCCCACCTAAGCACCATGTTCAGTCATAGCCTCACGTCAGGCTTTGTGCCCACTGAATGGCGTACAGCAACAGTTATCCCACTCCACAAAGGGGGAGCCACCATTAATCCTGGGAACTATCGCTCTATTAGCCTGACGAGCCTCGTCTGCAAGACCATGGAACATATCATCATGGAATTCATAAACAAAGACATTGGTAACCTCCAAACTCTGGACCCCACCCAGTTCGGGTTTGTGAAAGGCAGATCTTGCCTCCTGAACCTGGTCGACTTCTTTGAGGCAGTCACCGAAGCCGTAGATAAGGGTAAGGTGGTTCACACAGCCTATCTTGACCTCGCCAAGGCTTTCAACACCATCCCCCATTCTGGAATTATAGCTAAACTCACTAAACTAGGTATAAATCCCTATGTCACAAGATGGGTTGCTAACTGGCTCACTGACAGAACCCACACTTTAAAAGTTGCAGACTCCAGATTTGACTTCAAACCAGTGACAAGTGGAGTACCACAGGGTTTAGTCCTGGACCTCTCCTGTTTGGTACCTACTTCTCTGTAGTACAGGCTAACACAGAAAGCCTCCGGTTAATGAAGTTCACAGATAACTGCAAACTAGGAGCTATAGTCAAGTCCCCAAATTATGTGGACATCCTACAGAAGGGCCTCACTGAGACAGATGCCTGGTGTCAGAGCCATGGCCTCAAGCTCAATGCCAAAAAGTGCATTGTTATCCCCTTTGGTAAAAACTCTGTACCCATGAACTACCACACAGGCGGCAGTCTTCTTAACACTGAATGTGTGATAAGAGACCTTGGGACCCAGGTGGACAGTAGTCTCTCCTTTGATAATCACATTGCCACAGTAGTCAGGAAATCCTTCTACATAGCACACCTCATCACAAAAGGGTTCTCATCCAGGAAAAAAGAGGTCATTGTTCCCCTCTACTCGACACTCATTAGACCCATTATAGAGTACAATGGCCCTTCTGGAATGTACCTCACAAGAAATCTGCAGCAGCTGGAAAGGCCACAGAAGTATCTCACAAAGAGAATTACTGGCCTCGAACAGATGCCCTACACTGATCATCTTAAAAAACTTCAGCTTTACTCTGTAGCATATCGCCTGCTCTGAGGTGATCTCTGCCTAACATATAAAGCTATGTCAAACCCAGAGCTGTTGGACATGCTACACCTAAAGAAATCCTAATCCCTCCGAGCTACACGCACTAGGGACCTAAACCTTGTCACCACAATAAACAGGACTTGCTGGAGGGATAGATTCCTGTCCCAGAGACTTCCCATATTCTGGAACAAGCTACCCATCTATCTCAAGCAAAGTTCCTCATTAACACTCTTCAAGAAAAATCTTGGTGAGTGCATAGGAAATAGGAAATACACCCCGGGGATCACTTCTGTGGCTCTGCTCGACAGGGGCACTGGCAATTAACTTTCATGGGTTGGGGTAAGCCAGGGAACTTTGTTGGCTAGGCTTACTTAGGCCCTTGGGCCGATAGCCTAGTACCTACCTATGAATCTATTAGTCTCCCCTTCACATTTCAGTACTTCATTTTTTCACATATAGTACATTCCCCATCATTATTGTTTCTCTCTCATTTACATTATTTGTCCCCCAAAAAGACACATAAGTTTTAAGTATACTGTAGAATTTTTTTAATTCAGACCTTTTTTATTATATATTGCCCTTTTTCTACCTGGGTTCAGTCTTAACCCCAAACAAAATTGAAAAATAAAACTTTAACAGTTCTTTCTGAATTATAGCTGAATACATGTGCACCCCCAAGCATGCTCATTTGCAAGTACTTAACATGTAAATATTTTTTTAAAAGATAAGTTAAAACTTTTCCACCAATATAGTATTTTATCCCTTTCATTATTTCTGCCCATTGTCCTACTGTACTTTAATAGTATCCAAACCCCACTCCTAATATACTTATTTCTTTTCTAGTAAAGTATATCACATTAATTTTCTTAATTTTACCAAATCCCATCATTTTCAGAGTATTTAATTGTAATATAGCTTCCTTATTTTTAGCCACAATAACCAGATAATCTGCTTATGGCAAACAAATAAACACAATTCCTTTCTTCTTCTCCCATCTTGCTTCTGTCATTCCACACACACGTTTCTATTGTTGAATTTATTAGCAGTCAAATAGACACTCTTCTTTAGTTCCTTTCATGATATTTATTTTTCCTCCCATCCATCCATCCATCCATCCATCCATCCATCCATCCATCCTTTTACCATAACCTTCACCCAGGAATTTTCATTACCTGTTCTTATGTTGAGTTTCATAGTTTACATAGCTTTATTTCTCTCCTAGAAAGCAGTCTTCTAGACTGTCAGTGTTGCAGTCTCTGATATACCATCTTTATAATTGTTAGATTGTATGTACTTATCTAGTCTATGTTTAAATATGTCTAGAATATCTCCCATGGATGGGAAGTTTCTTCCATATTCTTGCTGTAAACCACCTCAAAAAGCTGTATTTTAATTGTCCTGTTATTTGTTATAATTTACTGTTCTATTTCTTAGTCAGTGATGTGGATAGTTACAATTAAACTAATGTCATTCCTTAGTGCATCATTTATTATGGCCTTACATGCCAAGCATAACTTCCCCCTTACTAAGATATACATTATACTATAGAAACTGAGTGCCTATAATCTGTCAAAGTTTGAGAAATTTTTCAGATTGTTTACTCTTTTAATGTAGCATCTTTGCAGAATTTCTACGGTTATGATTTCAGACATTGAGACATTGCAAAAAGGATAAGTTCAAGTCAGTTATGGATCTGAGCAAAGATGTAAATACACTTGTCAATAATTTTGCATTGTTTGTGTCAAAAGTATGAAGAACTAATCCCACTTATTTCAAAGATTTATTTTTGATATCATTGATTTGCCATGTAAAACTTGAGTCTTTAATGAGTGGTAACTCCTAGGTCTTTTAACTGGCTAACCTTATCCAGTATACTCAAGCCAAATGTTTTTATTTAATTATTTTATTTTATTTTGTTTTTTTAATGTTTTTATTTGCCATATTCAGTAACTATGCATTTTCTTTAATTGAAATGCAAACCTGCTTTAGCTGCCTATAGTCAGATCTGTGGTTCTATTTATTTGGGTAGTCATCTGTGTATTTTATCATCCAGAAGTGTTCTGAAGTTAGAATATCAGCCAGAACCATATTAAACAGACTGGGTCCCAACAGAGAACTCCTTGGTGAGTGATTTCAGACTAGATTTGGTTCCCTGTAGTATCACAGATGGAATATGGCCAGTTAGCTAGTTTGCTACCCATCTTATGATTGACTTTTGCTCCACCCAGGCAATTTATTATATCATGTTTCAGACTGTCATATGCTTTAGATAGGTTTAGATATATCACAGCACAGTTTCACTCATGATCTTTAAGTGAGGACAGTTTATCATAAAATTTTATATGGGCGATATGTGCTTCATCCCCACAAAAAAAAAAAAAGCCTTAGGTTGTCCTCAGTATCTAACACTCCCCCTTTTCATTTCACTAAAACTATGCAGTATTTTCCCCTAATACACATCCATTGTCATCCAAACTTCCTGTGCAAACATTACCTTTCGTTATAAAACCTTCTCATGTACTTTGCTACAAACAGAAAGAAAAAAAATGTCTTTTACCTCCAGTTCATCTGTGGCTGAAGTTCTAATTTACACATTCAATTTTCTTTTAAGTTCCATTCCAAAGTTTTGAAAAACAGTTTTTCCACGGTGGTGCTAATTTTTTTTTTCTATTCCATTCATGAACCTGCCAGATAACACAAAAAGTTTCAAAGTTCACTTCACAAAAATCTTCTATACTTAAATATATCAGTGTTCATATACGTTTTCAGTGAAATCCTTATTGTGAAATAAAATTATCCATAATGCCATATCTATTTGTGCTATTATTTTTTGAGTTCAGTCCTTATGATCAGACTTTTTTTTTAATTTGTTGACATTCTGATATTCTTCATATTGATCACTGCAACTGTAGCCTTTGCTATAAGGGTTATATCCTGCCAAGGATATAACTGCCAGCCAGCTTCCAAAGCTTCAGGGCACCTTCCATGTGCCCAAACTGCCAATCAGCTTGAGCTGAGATGACAAAGAATGACCATTTGAAATGTCAAGACAACAGAGACTAAATGGACAAAAAAAGGACTTACATATGCTAAGTCTGAGATGCCATTTCTCATACTATTCCCTTTTTCTCTGAAATATGGTGACCTTGGAGTAAGTGTATATAACTTTGGGGGGGGGGTGTAGAGGGCTAACAAAAAGTAGTCTTAAGGAGAAGAGTGATTTTCAAGATTTGCTGTGTAATGCGTTTTCGGTCTTTTTATTTTCTTTTTGGCTTTTCAGCACTGGCATTTTGAAAGCTGACATTTTAATAGCGAGCCGACTAAAAGACAAGTTTGGGCAAAAAGCCTTTCAGAGCTTTCCTGCTACTGAACAGTATGCTCCTCTGAGGCCTTTAAGGATCGATAGTCAGCGTGTGCTTTCCTTTGCTGGGCAGATACATTCCCCTTGGGGAACAAAACTTCCATATTCTTACATTTTATTGCTTTCATCTTCAGGATTCTAAAGCTAGGAGCGCTGAATTTTAACAGACTATCTTGAGACTGTAACCTACTTTTAAATGGAGCACTTATTTTTTCCTTTAAGTTTAAAAGTAGTGTAATCTAGCTAAAAACATATTTTCTGTAGAGAAATTGTTTATTTGGCCATTGTGGGGCTACCATAGTGTTTGAACGCACCTTTTACTGTGTTTTTTTTTTTTGTTTGACAAACAAGTAACTTTTGAAAACTGGTAGTTTATTAGCATTTGTTGCTTGTTTTTCCCAGGAAAGAAGTACCATTTTTGGCTGAGCAATGGAACAGATTGCCGGTCCCATGATCAGTTCTTCTTCCAGACACAGAAAGAAAAAGTTAAGCAAACAGCATTTGCTACCACAGCAGGCTAGCTGTTTGCCTCAGCTGCAGGTGGGAGACTCTACTGTGGCCATATGTTCTACCTCAGACCACTCATCTTTTACCCTGGATCCCTTTGGTGCAGTACCTACAGCCACTATGGACCAAGGGTTAGCCACAGCCTCTGTGGCAGTTGGGAGTCCCCTCAGTGAGCAAGGGAGAGCCACTCTTGTCAGTCCTGGGAAAGGGAACAGGGATGGTTTCCCTTTTATGTTAGAATGCTGTGCCTATCCGTAGGGAAGCAGCAGCTACCTTTCATAACACAGTTGACCCTATTTTTCTTGTCACAAATGCCCCACAAAAACAAGCATATATTTACTCCTCCTCAAATTTCTTTGGGAAGCAGTTTACTGGGACTGGCTCACAGTTTAATTCAGGTTATTGACCTTCTTATAGAGTAGTTTATAGTAAAAGAAAGAGGGATGTCTCTTTTCCTGAAGAGATTAAAGATTCTGAATCTGAACAGGAAGATGGAGGGATTGATTCAAGTATTTTTCCTCAGATTTCAGATTCAGACTCAGAAGAGAGCTCAATTTCTTATTCTCCCTGTGGTGCTTTCTTTTTCTCTGAAACTATTGCTAGAATGTACCTAATGTTTTCACTGGGAAAACATTAAGGTTTGTCAGTCCCACAGAAAATACTATGAGTTGTTACAGAATGATTTTTCAAAACCTACACCCATTCCTCCTGTGCTGTCTGCTTTAAAGGATGTGTGTCTCACAACCTACAATTTTCCTAATAGTCAGCCAGCTGTACCTAAAAAAGCAGACAGGATGTATTAAGTTTCTCAGTCTTTTAATTTTTTATGCACTGTTCCCCAAACCTAACCTAGCAGTTATAGCCTTAGTTGAAGCCACTGCTTCTAAGCACTTAGTTAATTCCAACCCTACTCTTTCTAATAAGGATGGGAAAATTATTGATAGGTATGGGAAAAATATAAACTTTTGCGACTTTGATTTTGAGAATTTTTAATTGTCAGGCTTATAATTTAAAATTTGTTATGACATATTGGGAAAATATGAGGAATATTTTATCTACAGTTTTTCTTGTGAAGAAAAATATGCAATAAATAACTTAGTTTCTTCTGTTGCACAGGTCAGTACTCATTGTTTGCAGTTTGTGTGTGTGTATGTGTGACTCTGTTGATACTTTTTCCAGGGGTTTGGCCACTGATGCTGTTTTCAGGAGGTTTGCTTGGCTGCATTCTCAGAAACTCCTGGATGATACAAAAAGTGAAATTTTAAATTCTCCCTTCGATAGATGTTTAGTGTTTGGCTCTTCTGCTGAAGAGGTGATCAAAAAGTGTGATAAAAGCGGCAAGCTGATCCTGGGAATCTCTTAAGATTTTTTCATCCCT
Source organism: Protopterus annectens (assembly GCF_019279795.1). NCBI lineage: Eukaryota > Metazoa > Chordata > Ceratodontiformes > Protopteridae > Protopterus > Protopterus annectens. The sequence continues at coordinate 1,469,335,776 of NC_056744.1, read as the reverse complement.
CCATTTTCTGATTGTCCTCATCCAGTTTTGGCAAAAAACAGAATAAACACTCTCAACAGAATTCAGGTAAACAGATGTTTAAGAAGAAGTGACAAGCAGGGGGGCAAAAAGAAGACTCAAACCTCCCAAAACCAAAGACGGTCGAATAAGTCAGAATGACTATTCAAGAGACCTTGTGACCCTAACCCCCAACCCTGGCCTTGTTTCTCTTCCAGAAAGTCTGAATCTCCATTTTTGTCTTTGGCATCAAATTATTTTGTAAAGGGTTCTAAAAATTATTCATCAGGGTAACAGATCACAGTGGAAGGAAATTCATCTTTTTCCCTTTTTCCGGGGGGGGGGGGGTCATTCCTCATCCTACATGTCAGACTGTTTTGTTTCCACCTGTTTTTCATGACATGTTGTCCCAAGGAGTGATAGAACCAGTTTATTCAAGGATGTTCCTAATACCAAAGAAAGAAAATGTTTGGAGACCAGTTCTGGTTTATTCTTTCCTAAACTTGTTTGTGAAAGTACCCACTGTCTTCTCTCTGTCAGGCAAACTACCCTGTTTCAGGGGTAAGCCCCTAAAATCTGTGTCTCCACCAGTTAAGCATACCCGTAAGCACCTTCCTTCCATCATTACTAAACCCTGCTACTTCTTCAGTTTTCTAGGCAATCAATTCTTCCCTTGCTCTTTCAGCACTCTGTGAGCAACATTGTTCCAACTTGCTTCCTGTCTGTTATTTGGCTCACTCCTTTTTATTATATCCAGTAAGACATGTGTTTCCAGCCCTCTATCATCCAACTTGGTAACCATTGTCTCCTCTCATTCTATTTTTATTTCCGCATAACTTTCTGTCATTTCTGTTTTGATCTGCTCTCTCTCTCTCTCTCTCTCTCTCTCTCTCTCCTCCATCTTGAAGTTATTCAGATCCCAGAAGCTGCCCTCCAGTGCTACCATGAAGGTGAAAAAAGTAGGAGAAGTTCCCCAGTACGTTGACCAAATATCTACTAGTTAGTATGAGTACTACTGCAGTCTTGAAAGAGCAGTATTCTATGCTGTTGCAATGCTGTCAATTTTTCATGATGTATATTTTACTCTCTTCTCATTTTCTTTAATCAGGTCCCCAAGCTTAGATGTTTTTGTGTTTTCTGTATATTCTAATACAGATTTGTAGTAGTTTAGCCCCCTTTAAAATGATTGTAACTTTCAAAGGTGAGGAATCAGAACAGCATGATTACTGAAGGTTTGCTGTTGCTGGCATTATGTTTAGAGGAAGCACCTCTGCCCATTTTCTTGCAGATATATTTTCCCGTTTGAAACCCCCTTTTTGCATTTCTAGCTACTGTGCCTTTTTTGCCTTCCAAAGCTTTGCTTATTAGATGTGATTTGACATAAAATATTATTAATACATGCTTTAGATGCACTTTCCAAAATTCTGACTGTTTAAATGTCTCCAAAACAGGGATTTTACTTTACGTATTTTGACTTAGCTGCTGTTTTATCACTCGTTTGTTTGTGTGCCGTACCACTGATTTGTTTTACAAATTATAGAAATGCAGATCTTCTTTTTCAATGTCAGTATTTTCTTTTGCTTGTCTGTGCTACTAACCTTTTCTGATCTTTCCTGTTTGTGTGTGTGTGTGTGTGTGTGTGTGTGTGTGTGTGTGTGTGTGTGTGTGTGTGTGTGTGTGTGTGTTGAATGAATTGCTTTCAGTTTTATTTTCTTTTGTTGTTTTTTTTTTTTTTTTTTTTTTTTTTGTTCCTGATCTTGCATCTGACTAGCTGTGCTCAGTAGTAGGTCATATTCTGCACAAATCTTCCAAAGTTAAGACATGCATTACCCAAAAATTAGACAGGTATGTATCATAATTTCGAACTTTTGTAAGTTCAAACGCCATAAGTTCGAACTTGGAAGTTCGAAATGCTAAAATATCAAAGCTGCAGAACATCGAATTCTTTCCTAGGGAAAGAAGTTGGTGGGCTGTTTCCGCAGCTTTGCTATTTCCTCCACTCTGGTGCGGTCTCAGAGTTGGTATATTTAAGTAGGGGGCACAGCCCCCCATGTCGGGGGATGTGGGGGCACAGCCCCCCACATTAGAAATAGTTTTTGGTGTATGTGTGTTGTGTGAGTGTTTCTTGGAACGGCAGTTTTTTTTTTCCCCTGGGGAAAAAATCGTTATTCTGAGCTTTCGATATCACATTTAAAACTTCCAAGTTCGAACTTATGGAGTTCGAACTTATGGAAGTTCGACTATGTGATATAGACCCAAATTAGACAGCTAATCTCATTGACATGATGCTTGTCATATGCATTTTGCACATTTTGTGAATTTCGAAGAGGTGCAGTTGATACTTAAGTCCTTTTATAAATTATCTTTCTTTTGCAAGTTATATTATGTACTTGCACAAAAGTATTTACAAACATGGTTGACATATAATGTACTTGCACTAAAGTATTTACAGACATGGTTGAAATTTCATTGTCATGCTACAACTGCCTCCTTTCTGTTTTATAATTACATTGGTCATGCATCCCTGCTGGTGCACTGGTGGAAAGTGGCTTCACATGTGATAAGGCTGCATTGATGCTGTTCCCCGTGAGCAGATTATGTGTCAGCTTTTCACAAAAACTTCCTATTATTTTTCAGGTGAAGGCAATGGTGACAACAGAACAGAAGAACATTTTAAAATGGAACTCTCTCAAACAGGATTCAGTGCTGCCATTAATTCCGTGAGTGTCTATAAAATTATTGTTAATTTCAAAAATATAGTTGTGGAGAACTTCATGTCTGTTTATTTCATTTGACAAATATAAAAATTATGTTATATTAAAGAACTGCAGTTTTTTTCACAAATATGTAACAAATTAGTCTGGAATTAATATGTCTGATTAAGCAGAACCACAAACATGTAACTCAAATATATGTGCCTGAACCCAATATCATCTGTGGAAGGTTATACTCTTATTTTGTCACTTACGTACAGCCTGAAAATCATGAACCTTTTCTGAAATAATAGTTGTTTTATCATATCAGTATAAATATCTGGAGAGCATTATTTGCTATTAAAAATGTTATCTGTACATTCTTTTCTGTATAATGATAACAGTCAGCCCATTCAAAGTCTTTAATTTTACACAGCAGAAAATATGAAACCTAAATGTGTTCATCATTAGATCACTGCTGCAGTAGCCTAAGCTATAAGGGTTTTATTCTACAAGGATATAACAGACATCTTTCCGAAGCCTAAGGGCACCTTCCATGCACCCAGACCACTGATAGCTTGAGCCATCTGGAAAGAAAATCAGTGGTCTGTTTGATGCCCCTGCTCTGACCAGGTAATCAAGGAACCTCAATCATCACCACTAGCACCAGTGAGGGACATGCACATTGGTAGGATGACAAGTACACACACAGTAAAGTACAGTTTCCCTTAAGAGCACACAGAGATCACAGTCAGTCCGGGACTGGTTACTCTCTGTTTCTCCAGATCCTCAGTAAGATTCCCCACTGGCACAGCTATAGGGTTAAGATCTCAGCCGAGTGGCCAAACTAAGACCTCCATCACCCTGTCTGTTCAACTAGTGCTTTGTGTCCCTACCCAAGTAGCTGACACATACACACTTTGAGATTTGACTGATATGCAAAGACACACACACACACACACACACTTGGGAAAGGCTTTCACAGGTTTACTAGCTATGCCCCCATCTGCCCAGACTAAAAGGTAGTACCAGCTGCCACCAGCCACCCTTACTTATCATCTACTTTTAAGGCTGTTATCAAAGGGTACCCAATCTTACTGTGTAATGTTACTATTATCCAAATAGTAAGTGTGACCAAGACTTGCAAGGTTATTTAAGAGTGGCCTGTACAGTGTCACCAAATACATATGCAAGTACTCTAAGAGCTTAAATATCTCTAAACAAACCAACCACAGTTAAAAGGTTTAAATATATTTTAAATAAATAATAAAAGAACAAGACTATACTCAAACAACACAGTAACTACAGAGTTCAGAATCACAGGAAATATTTTAAAACAACATTGCAGGACAGTCTCAAATAAATACAGAAAACACCTAAACTAATCTTATTACATTTCTAGCCATCTCGAAAAGATATTACTGTAATCTAGTTACTTACTATTAGCAAGGCAAATGCTGATGAGAGGATGTTTCCAGGTCCAAAGATAAATACAAAATGCACACTCTTCCTCTCAGAGAGAGTTCTTAAATTAATATCACATATTACTGCTAGGTTAGCTTTGGATGACATCACTCTTTGTCACCCTCCTTCAGTTCCCAGGGTAACAGAAACTAAGATTTTTTAACATCTCTGTGTGAGAGGTATATATCTCTCAGAAGTGCAGCTGCTTGGAAGTCACAGAGTAATAAAAACACTTTACATTTTAAACCTAGTCATTATTTCTGTTTCAAGACAATAGAAAGCAACTTCAAGCTCTAGACATCCTGTCTCCTTCAGTGAAACTGAGAGATAAACACAATCATAAAACATAATGTTCTTTTCCAGTAGGGTACAATGTGGTTACATTCTTGAAGCCCAGTACATAACATACAGTTCAACACACACTTCTGCACCAGTAGTTTAATATATACATAATATATAGATCTGAAGTTGTTAATCTTCTTCTAGTCATCACTGATGGGTTCGGTTTCAAACCCTCGGAACCGAGTCGGCTTTATACCAAGCTTATGTGCACCAAAAACTCTCAAGCTAAGCTGCTACCCACAATGCCCTTTGCTCAGTTACCCCAGATGTTCTTCATCTCACATTGCTGCAGTCCTTACACTTGGGTAGTCCGCTGTCCTCGGTTGGCCCGAATATCAAAGTATAAGGCTGACGTCGGTCAAGGCGCATTTGACTGACATCAGGACGTCAGGGTACAAATGCGCATGACCGACGTCATATCCTCAGTCTTTTTTGCCGCATGGTCCGATGCAGAAGCAGCATTGCAAGTGCCGGTTGGCGTTCTGAGATTTTTCGATTTCGAAGTTTCAGACCGAGTTCAAAGTTGGCTAAGTACCCGTTGGGGCATATTTTAGTTTTTTCTTGCCTCAGTGATTTACCGGATGTCAGAAAAAGTCAATAATCGCATTTCTTGTGGGAAACAGATACCGCATAGAGATTATCATACTTTGTGTATTCCTTGCTTAGGGCCTGAGCACGTCGTTGTTGGCTGTCGCTCTTGTGCTAGATTCAATAAACGCACTATAAAGAGAAGGTTGGATTGTGCCAGGTTAGTCTTTGGGAAGCGGTGCAATTATAAAATGCCGTCGGATGCTCCGCCCGCTTCTTCGAAGAAGCGCAAGGACAAGGCAGTTAAACCTAGGCTAGAAGAACCGTCTGTACCGGACGCCGGTTCTTTAGAGGTGTCGGTGGAGCCGGTGGCTCCACCGGAGGTTTCTTTGTGTTCCCAGGGTGAGACCTTATTATTGCAAGATGTGGCCTCTCAGGAGGCAGGTCAGGCTGAGGGGGCTTCTCAGGTTACTATACTCCCCTCCCTTCCTAGGGTGGCTAGGCCCTCTCCTTCTGTTTCAAAGGCTTCTCCCAGGGGCAGGCCAGGTTTAGCTTCAGTTGGTGTTACCCCTAGCTCTTCAGGAACTGTTCCCAAGAAGCATATGCTTAAAATGGCAGAAGATTTGATTACTTTGATTAGGGGTTCTATGCCCCCTCCTGATAAGAGACCTAGGGTGGAGCCTGAGTTAGGGAGTTTTGAGCAGGCTTCAGATGTTTCAGAGTCTTCGGCTGAAGACTTGCAGGAGTACTCTCCTTATTCTGAGTCTGATGTGGATGATTCTACTCCTTCTGCTTCTCCTCCTGAGGATTTTTCTTTTTCAGAAACTCTTCACTCCATGAGGGAGCATTTTAAGTGGGAAGGTCAGGACTTCTCTGATTCCAGGAAAAGGCTTAGGGAATTTTTGTTTTTACCCCAGCATAGGCCTTTGGCTATACCTCCTGTTTTGGATGTAGTGGAAGATGTTTTGCAGAGGCTTCTCTTAATCCTGATTCTTTGCCTCCTGCTCCTGTTAAACCGGATAGGTATTACAGGGTGCCTGAAGCTCATAAGTTTCTTTTTAAGAGTCCTAGGGCAGACCCAGAAACTGTTAGCCAGGGGCCTAAAGGTGTTAAGGCTTCTGTTGTAAAGAATCCGGTTCCTGCAGACAAAGAGGCCAGGGCCTTGGATAGATGGGGAAAGAAAGTTTATACTTCTTCCACTCTTGCTATGAGGGTTTTGAATTGCCAGTTTCACATGTTGAAATACCAAAACTATCTCCTTTCACAATTAAAGTCTAAGGTTGATGCTCTGGCAGAAGGTATTGATTGTAAAGAGTTGCAAGATTTAGTACATGTTTCTGAACAGGTGGGTAAGCATTCTTTGCAATGTGGTTTTGATGCTGTACAGGCCTCGTCTAGGGTGGCTGCCACTGGGTCAGTTCTTCGCAGGCACGCCTGGCTGAGGGATCAGAATTTGTCTGACCATGTTAAAACAAGGATTTTAGATGCTCCTTTGCAATCTGACGTGTTGTTTGGTTCTCCTGTTGAGGCAGTTTTAAAGAAAATGGAAGACAAGGCTAAGTCTATGCAGACTGTTAAAGATTTTTTGCAGGTCCAGCCTCCAAAGTTTAGTAGAAATTGGCCTACTAAGGGGTGGACGTATCCTTCTTATGATTCCCAGTCTAGGGGTAGATCTAGACGTGGTAGGGGCAGAGCTCAGGGCTCTTTCAGGCCTAGAACAGGGAGTTCTCCTGCACAGTCTTCGGTGAGGGCAGGGGTCAGTCCTTTCGTAAACAGACCCAATGACCTACCTTTTCAGCTGCCAGAGCCTTCTCGTCTGGCAGCACCTTTGGGAGGAAGGTTGGCACTTTTCAAAGAAAATTGGAATTTAATTACCCAAGACAGATGGGTATTGGATATCATACACCACGGCTACAGGTTTTATTTCCATACCTTGCCTCCTTTCAAAGGCATGCCAGACGTTCCTCCTCAACAAAGACTAGAGGCGCACAAGCAAGTTTCTCTGTTGCTCCAAATAGGGGCCATACAGCCGGTCCCTATGCCAGAAGTGGGCCTAGGATTTTATTCTCGCCTGTTCCTAGTACCAAAGAAGGGGAACACGTGGAGACCAATTTTGGATTTATCTATCCTCAACACTTATCTGGACATTCCCAAGTTCAAAATGTTGACGTTGCAGCAGCTTTTACCTCTGCTGGGCAAAGATCATTGGATGGTAACTTTGGATCTCAAGGAGGCTTACCTTCATGTTTCTATCAGACTAAGTTGCAGGAAGTATCTGCGTTTTCGAGCTGGGACTTCTCACTATCAGTTCTCTGCATTGCCCTTTGGCTTATCTACTGCCCAGAGTGTTCACGAAAGTTCTGGCTCCAGTGATAGCTTTCTTCAGGCTAAAAGGAATACAGATCTATCCTTATTTGGACGACTGCCTGATTCTGGCTCAAGGAAGGGAAGAGCTTCTTCATCATTTGGAATATGTGATAGCAGTGCTAAGATGCCTAGGGTATTCTGTGAACGAAATAAAGTCCAGTCTAGTACCCTCTCAGGACATGTGCTTTCTGGGTGTGAGACTGAATACAGCATCCCAGATGGCCTTTTAACCCCGGACAAACAAAAGAGTCTTTCCCTTTACTTCCATCAACTATCTCATCAGTCCGGGCTGACTGCAAGGACAGTCCTTCAAGCCTTAGGGTTCATGGCATCTTGTATTCTGGTGCTTCCCAATGCCAAACTGCATATGAGGAAGCTACAATGGTATCTCAAAAATGTATGGACACAGTACTGCCAGGATCTGGACACTGTCATTCAAATAATACCTTGCATTCAAAAGGAATTTTTGTGGTGGGCTCAGGAATGTCACCTAAACAAGGGACTCTCTGTGACTCGGCCAGAGGCGAGTCAGATTCTAACGACAGATGCCTCAGACAAAGCTTGGGGAGCTCATCTGAATGGAAAGTGGATACAAGACAAGTGGCCTACCAGACTACAACATCTGCATATCAACATGAAGGAGATGTTAGCAGTCCAGTTTGCATTAATGGCTTTCAAGGAATTACTTCTTCCAGGGCAGGTGTTGATTCTAACAGACAACACAACTGTCATGTGGTACATCAACAAGCAAGGGGGAACGCATTCTTATCCTCTATGCAGGCAAGCAATGATTTTGCGGGAGACTGCTCTCAGTTTACAGCTCAATCTTCAGGCAAGGTTTCTGCCAGGAGCACAGAACTCCTTAGCAGATGTGTTGAGCAGACGAATTATGGATCCCCACGAGTGGAAACTGAATCCTCATGTATTTCAGAAATTGACAGTGTCATGGGGAACTCCAGACATAGATCTGTTCGCTTCTCCACTAAACCATCAGCTGCCAAAGTTTTGCACAGGTTTCATCCCACAGCTTGGAGAGTGGATGCTCTTTCTTTCAATTGGAGCAATCTTCATGTGTATGCCTTTCCACCTCTGCCTCTCCTCCCAAAGGTACTTCTAAAGGTCAGACAGGACAAGCCAAGGATGATTTTAATAGCTCCAGATTGGCCTCGACAGCACTGGTACCCATTACTGAGAAGTCTGGCACGGAAGCCTCCATGGCCTTTGCCTTCGATTCCACACCTGTTGTCACAGGAGGACAGCCATTTGCTCAATGTCAAACTTCACTCTCTGCACCTAACAGCCTGGCATATTCTGTTTTGAACCATAGTGGGCCTCCACTTCCTCAGCAAGTTTTGAATGTTATTTTGGAAGCTAGAAGGCCTAGTACAAGGAAAGTGTACGCAGACAAATGGAAGAGATTTTTATTTTGGAGTGCAGCAAAGATTTTGATGTTTCTGAGCCTAATTTGTGTGTGGCTCTTCAATATCTTACTGAGTTACTAGACAAAGGTTTGTCTTTCTCTTCTATTAAAGTTCATGCTGCAGCAATTTCAGCTCACTATGATTGCGACCCACCATTGTTTTCTCATCCTTTGTTCAAGCAATTTCTTAGAGGGGCAAAGAATATAAGACCCCCACGAAGAGCTCCTACTCCTGCTTGGGATCTCAATTTTGTGTTGGAGAAACTCACTCTACAACCTTTTGAGCCTGCAGCTACTTCTGAGTTAAAATATTTGTCATGGAAGACTGCTTTTTTGTTGGCCATTACCTCTGCAAGAAGGGTTTCTGAATTGCAGGCCCTTATGGCAGTTGAGCCTTTTTTGATTTTCCATAAGGATAGGGTATCATTACGTACTAATCCTTCCTTTATGCCTAAGGTGGTTTCTAGTGTGGCTTTAAACCAAACTATTCATTTGCCTACTTTTATGCAAATCCCCAAAATAAAGGGGAAAAGATTTTGCACACTTTAGATGTACACAGGCAGTTGTGTTATTATTTGGACAGAACTAAAGGGTTCAGGCAGTCTCAGCAATTGTTTGTTTCCTTTGCTTTGAGTTCTCAGGGCAAGCCTGTGTCAAAACAAACTATTTCTAAGTGGATTGGGTTTTGCATTGCTTTCTGTTATTCCCATCATGGCAAGGAGATTCCAGCTGGGATTAGGCCTCATTCCACTAGGGCTACTGCCACTTCGACAGCTTTTTTGAGGGGAGTGGCAACCAAGGATATTTTGGAGGCAGCTACTTGGAGTTCAGTGCATACCTTCTCTAGGCATTATCACCTGCCACTTTACTCTAAATCCAGGGCTGGTTTTGCCACTGCTGTTTTGCAGGGCATTTTGGCAGCTCCTGCTTCTTTGTAGTTTAGCCATCCTCCCTTACCTCTGCTTTGGGATTCTACCCAAGTGTAAGGACTGCAGCAATGTGAGATGAAGAACATAGTACAGTTTTGTACCTACCATAAATGTAGATGTTCGAAGATCCACATTGCTGCAGTCCAATTTACCCTCCCTCCTTCCCCTCTGTAGTTAGAGGTGGTTGTGTGGGTTGGGTTGTACATTTTGTGTATATTGTATATATTGTACATATAATTAGTGCAAGGGTGGTTGGTTGGTTGTTTGCTGTCTTTTGGTTTTGACCTTTATTTTTAGGGTCTTGGTCTTCTGACATCTGGGGCAAGAAAAGACTGAGGATATGACGTCGGTCATGCGCATTTGTACCCTGACGTCCTGATGTCAGTCAAATGCGCCTTGACCGACGTCAGCCTTATACTTTGATATTCGGGCCGACCGAGGACAGCGGACTACCCAAGTGTAAGGACTGCAGCAATGTGGATCTTCGAACATCTACATTTATGGTAGGTACAAAACTGTACTATCTCGTTTGCCGCACAGCCATATAGCAGCGTTTCACCGAGCTCTCCAGCTAAGTGCTATTTTCTTAAAGATTTAATAGTTTGAAAAAGTTTTTTTTTCTTCCTTATAACTTGTTCTTGTTGTTCTATATTGCTACTTCTCTACTCACAGGTATTTCTCTCTTACCATTGTTGGTAATTTCTTGGTATCTCTAACTTTCTACCTTTACGGTATCTTGTTACCATTGTTGGTATTTACTCTTCTCTCCTCCATTTCTTCTCTTTCCTCTCTCTGTCCCTTGTGTGCGAGAGTGTGTTTGGAATGTCTGAAAAGAAAGGAACTACAGGATTTAAACACTGCTCTTCTTGCAGTGGTAAACTGCATAATAGTGACCTCCATGAGGAATGTGTTTACTGTTTGGGGGTTCCACTTTTGTCGGCGAAACCCCAGTATGATATCTGTGCTAGTTTCAGTCAGCGGACGCTGAATGAACGTCATAACAAACTTATTTTAAAGGGTCTGCTTGCTTTGCCTTTCTCAGAGGCCATTTCTGCGACGGAGGTCTCACCCCCTCCTGCTTCGGATAAGAAATGTCCTCGATCGGACCCCTCTTCACCAGCCGGTGACAGAGGTAAAGGTCATAAGCACAAGACCCATAAGTCATCATCTGAACACTGCTCTGCCTCCTCGGTGCCGACTACTATATTGGCTCCAAGCTCGGCTCCAGTGAAGTTTACCGAGGTAGCCTCATCGGCACCCACACCAGCACCGACAATTACAGCACCGCCTATGTCTTTGATAATGACTGGTATTAAGTCTTCGATACCGTCCAGTATTACGTCTTTGATACCGACCAGTATTTCCATTTCTTTATTGGCACCGATTTCGCCTGTTTTGACCCCGTTATTGGTTCCAACAACGACATTGGAACCGTTCCTTTCAACCCCATTTTCGGTTCCAATAATGACATCGGAACCGTTCCTATCATCCACTCCTCTAGTGACTTCTGCTCCAAGCCCTTTCACTGCTCTGACCATACCGTTATTACCTGTTGCAAAATTGGAATCGTCGGTGCCATTCTGCGACACACTATGGACCCAATACTCATCCAATGTGAACCCGTTTGCCAGACAAGCCTGCAGCCCCTTTTTGGACCGGCCTGACTGCCCTTCGGGTGCATTGGTGAGATCCACCAGGAGCCTTTCCGAATTGGATGTGGTGTGACTTTTTGACCAGTTTCTGACTGCTAGGGGAATCTTAAATCCGCCAAGACCCTATCCCACTCCTGACTTTGGGTTAATTTCTCCAGCAACCCCTACTTACTCTCCTCCCTTGGATCCCTTGGTTCCAGGGCTCATCTATCCAACTTTTAACAGAGTAATTCTTTCCTCAGCACCGACAGCAACTCTGTCTGAGGTTCTGAGATCCCTTTGGGTGCCGGTACCGTCGGAACCCACCCTTTCTCAATCTCATGCCTGGGGGGGTTGGGCCTCCAGTCCCGGTGTCGGTTCTGTGTCAGCACCGTCTTCGGAGCAGAGGGTGACTACTGCTACGAGTGTGATTGAAGCTCCATCCCAGGGGGCAGACCATCTGGGGAGGGGTGTGACCCCGGTTCCAATTCGGTCTTCTTCGGTTCTGGGCTCCCATTCCACTTTGGGCGGATCGCTTTCCGGATGATGGAGAGGGCTCTTGCTGCCAGCAGTCCTCCACAGTTGGTTATTGCCCCAGTTCCCTCTGAGCCGCAGCTGTCAAAGTCCACCCCCCAGGACTCCGAGAGCACAAGGCCCAGGGGACCCCTGTTCAGGGCATTTCAGTTTCTGAGTATTCTTCGGATGTTCCCACCGAAGAACCCCCTCGGAAACGGGTGTGTAAGAGGAGACACACAGACTCTCCGGAGGAGTCACTCACAGAGGATACAGACTACAATGATGGGGAAGGGTCCCCACAGTCGCCCCCTGATGATGTCTCCTTCGGGGACATCATGGAGATCTTGAAACAGAGGAATCTGTATTCCTGCAGGCCTTTTGCTCTCGGCCCTCTACTTCTTGGGTGACCCCCCCCTGTCGATGAGCTGGTTAAGCTCATTGTGCAATGGGCTTGGAAGACCCCCGACTCCATTGAGGCCATCTCCAGGAGATCAGACAAAGTACTCTCCCCACCAGAGGATCAACCCCATTGGTCCAGGGCCTTGCCAGTGGACGCTATGGTGGTGGCGGCTGCCCCAAAAAAGGACCTTGCAGAAGAGAGTCCTGCTGTTCACCTGCCCAACAGAGAGTCCCGGGCAGTGGACAGGTTGGGGAAGCGAGTCTTTGTGTCAGTGACCTTCACGGTTAGGTCTCTGAACTTTATGGCACATTTTACAGGACTCCAGAGAGATCTTATCTCCGAACTTTCTGGAACTCTTGCGGGTCAAGTATCGGATGGAGCATGAGATAAGGTTGCTTCCCAACTTGCCACCTTAGAATCTGTTTCAAATTCATCCATGAGGTTGCTGTCACTCGCAACTAAAGGAGAAGCTAGAGCTGTGGGTCTAGGTGTAGTCATGAGACGTCATGCCTGGATGCGCATATGTGACCTCACAGACTCCTTCAAGACTTCCTTTTTAAATGCCCCTATCGAGCCCTTGACTCCGTTTGGTGCAAAGGTCAAGGATACACTAGCCAGGTGCGAGCAAGATGGGAAGACCTTGTCTGCTATTGGCCTACACCTTTCCAAACCTCAGTGTTCATTCTCCAGAAACCAGAGGAGTGGAAAAATGTGGCACTAGAAGTCTCAAGTTCCTTTTCCGAGATGCATGTGGTGAGGACTCCTATAATGGAAGACACCCTTTTCGGGGCAGAGGGGGGTCCCTGGAACCAGGGCTCCAGAGATTCCTTCTTAGGTAGACCATATCAGCGCTCCTGAGGCACTGCCTGATTGCTTTCCTCTGGAAGCAGTCGGAGCACATTTCTGTCTGCACCAAGATGCCTGGCTGTCCATTACGAACAATCAGTGGGTGCAGAGAATCATTACCAGAGGCTACCATATTCCACTAATATCCTATCCAAGACCTCCAAAAATCCCTTCCTGATGTTCCATCCAGTCAAAGGGAGGAGGCAGCTTCCGAGATATGAAAGCTACTTCAAAAACGAGCCATCCAAAAGGTCCAGTCAGATCAGTGCGGATCAGGGTTCTACTCAAGATTCCTTTTGGTGCCAAAGAAAACAGGGGACTGTAGGCCCATTCTGGATCTCAGTCATCTAAACAAATCAGTAGTTCAGACCCAGTTTCGCATGGTCATATTTCAGTCCATCCTCCCCTATCTGCAGGAGGGTGTGTGGATATGCTCATTAGCTCTCCAGGATGCGTATTACCATATCAAGATGGACAAATGCTCCAGGATCCTCCTTCACTTACGGCTGGGAGCCAATCACAACCAGTTCAGAGCCCTGCCTTTCGGTCTCTCGATGGCCTCCAGAGTGTTCACGAAATGCTTGGCAGTGGTAACAGCTCTTCTGAGACTTCAGGTATTCCAGGTGTTTCCATATCTAGATGAATGGCTCCTCTCCACCCCCATCAAGCGTCTCCTGGTCAGGGCCCTCTGCTACACCTTGCCCATAGCGGAGTCATTACGCATCACCATACACTGGAAGAAGTCAAACCTCCATCCTTCACAACAACTGGAATTCATAGGGGCAATATTCAACATGCAGTCAAGCCTAATTTCTCTTCCTCCTCACAGGCTTCAGAGACTCAGGGCACAAGTTCATGTGATACTCTGCCAAAGCAAGGTGTCTGCAAGGGAGATACTTCAGGCCTTAGATCTATGGCCGCAGCCATCCCCATAGTCCGCTTAGCCAGACTACACATGAGATTACTACAATGGCTCCTTCAGGCCCAGTGGATACCCAGTCTTCACCCCCTGAACTCAAAGATTCTCATCACCAACATTTACAAACAAGATCTCCTCTGGTGGATGCGTACAGATGAAAATCTTTGGTGTCGTCCCTTCCAGGTTCCACAGCCCAGCACCATGGTGACCACAGACGCTTCCCTGATGGGGTTGGGGGGGGCCACTTCCAGGGAAAGTCAGGCCAAGGCACGTGGTCCGATGTAAAGGTCAGTTTGTATATCAATGTCTTGGAGTTAAGAGAGGTGCTGTTGGCATTGCAAACTCTTCATCTGCTTCTTCCATCCGGAACAATTGTTGTCCAGTCGGACAACATGTCCGTGGTCTGGCACATAAACAGGGAGGGACCAAGTCTTACACGCTTTGTTGCGAAACCATGAGAATCTGGCAGTGGGCAATAGCTTCCAACCACTTCCTGATCGCAACGCACATCCCGGGGAGCTCCAATGTGATTGCGGACAGACTGAGCAGATGCATACTTCATCCACATTAGTGGTCTCTCAATCCAAGTGTGGCGACAGACATTTTCAGTCTCTGGGACCAGCCATGTTGCAACCTTTTCGCTTCCCCTTCAAATGCAAAATGCAGCAGCTACTTTGCCCTCTTTCCCCCTCTCAGGGAGTCACCGAGAGACGTTCTAGTCCATGATTGACCCACGGGTCTCCTTTATGCTTACCCTCCAATTCGTCTGATTTTCCTCTTTCTGTGGAAGGCAATTTGGTTGAAAATCAGAGTGATCCTCATTGCTCCATTTTGGCCTCGTCAAGTGTGGTTTCCCTTCTTCTGACCTCATCTATTACAACCTCCTTGGATCCTAGACACTTGTCAGGAACTAATTTTTCACCCTCAAGGGCTGACTCCTCCAAATCTGTCCACCATCAAGCTGACTGCTTGGTTTCTCCACTTCCGTTAGTTGCCAGGCAAAAAACCCTCTCTTCACCTGTTCGGGATATTATTTTGGCTTCTCATAAACCATCCACCAGAAAACTTTACAAGGATAAATGGAAAAGATTCTCTATTTGATCACATAATCAGGAGCTAGACCCGTTCGCAGCCCGTGTGGCCACTATTCTTCATTATTTGGCCAAGCTGTTCGACAAAGGTGCCTTAGCTTCTACCATCTGAGTCCATCTTGCAGCTATTTCCAACTTCCATAACGGGTCTGAAAGAGAGCCACTTATCTCCTCTCATCTTTGCAAGACCTTCCTCAAGGGTATTTTTCACAGCAGGCCTCCCATCAGACAGCCTGTGGAGGCATGGAATTTGCCCTGGGTTCTGCAGCCTCTTTCTCTGCCCCCGTTTGAGCCGGCTACCACCTATGACCTAAAATTCTTATCTTGGAAATCCTTATTCCTAGTGGCTATAACTTAAGCAAGAAGAATTTCAGAATTACAAGCGTTATGTATCAAGAGCCCTTATCTGATCTTTCATAAGGACAGAGTATCACTTCGAACTAACCCATCCTTCCTCCCCAAAGTGGTTTCTGACTTTTCCATTAACCAGTCCATTGAGCTCCCTGTGTTTTTCCCAAATTACTCGAACAAGGGAGAATACTGCCTACATTCCCTGGATGTTCATAGACAATTACACTTTTATCTGGACAGAACTAAATCATTCCGCAAGTCAGACCAGCTTTACGTTTCCTTTGAGGACCCTAGAATGGGAGGTGCAGTATCAAAAGTTACTTTGTCTAAATGGCTCAGGGATTGCATTTCCTTCACATATTCACTTATGGAGGGATCTAAGCCGGGCCAAATCAAAGCCCACTCAACTAGGGCTATTGCAGCATCTATTGCCTTCCATTCTAGGGCCTCCATGGATAACATTTGTGCAGCTGCCATTTGGGCTAAGCCCCTCACTTTTATCAAGCATTACAAATTGGATCTGATCTCCAGGGGAAGAGCAGCCCTTGGCCCAATGGTTCTCAGGAATGTTCTTCGATAAGGGCCACCCAGGTCCTCCAAGTAGCTGGGGACTCTGTCCTATCAGTGATAAATAGGAAGAAGATTAACAACTTCAGATAAAGAAGTTATGTCTTACCATAACGTTCCATCTGAGTTGTTGATCTTCTTCCAGTCATCACATCCTCCTGCTGACCCCCTCCTAAAGTTCCTGGCAGATCTTCTGGGTCTTCGTGGTGTGTTAGGGTTTCTGCGCAGAGATGGCCTCTGGCTTATTCTTTCTCTGTATGTTGCATGCAAACTCGATCTGAGGTAACTGAGCAAAGGGCATTGTGGGTAGCAGCTTAGCTTAAGAGTTTTTGGTGCACGCAAGCTTGATATAAGGCCGACTCGGTTCCAAGGGCTTGAAACCGAACCCGTCAGTGATGACTGGAAGAAGATCAACAACTCAGATGGAACGTTATGGTAAGACATAACTTCTTTTTCTCTTACATTTGTAAGACAAGCATATGAATCACATTAATATTCACAAATGACATATGATTATTTACAAAATTCCAGATAGCTGGGCTGGCATTGTCACATTTCTCCCTTCTGCAAAAACTCAAGCTAGTTTTTCAAGTGACTCTTGAGAAACTTTGCTTGAGAGGGTGAGCCTATCTGGGAATACACTACCCCATTGCCTGTCTTCAGAGCCCATTTGCATTGGCATTCCTAACCCCACTGCATTGCTGCACTGACATATCATATGCTTGCAACCCTAGGCTCCACCTTAGTAGCTTGGCATTTTTCTGGCTGGCTCGATGTAACCATGTTAAGGGATTGCGGTCTGTAACTACAGTGCTTTTCTTCCATACAGATAATGCTGAAATTTCTATTGTACCCACACTATGGCTAGACATTCCTTTTCTACAGCTGCATAGCATTCCTCCCTGGGTTGGAGCTTACGATTGAGATATAACACTGGGTGCTCTTCTGCCTCTGAGGAAACCTAGCTAAGTACAGCCCCCACCCCATGGTTTGAAGCATCCACCTGCACAAGAAATTATTTGGTGTAATCTGGACTGGCTAACACAGGGGCTCCTCCTAAGGCTCCTTTAAGCTTCTGGAATGCCTGCCACATGCTGGGGTCCACACTACCTTATCTGGCCTGTTTTTCCTTGTCAGGTCTGTGAGGGGAGCAGCTGTGGTACTATAACTGGGGACGAACTTTCTGTAGTACCCTGCTGTCCCTAAAAATGCCCTCACCTGCTTTTTAATAACAGGGGCAGGCCATGCTTGAATGGCTTCCATTTTGGCAGGTTCTGACCTGATCTTACCACTCCCAAATCTATGTCCCAGATAGGAGACCTCTGCCATATCCACCTGACCTTTGCTGAGCTTAATAGTCAACACTGCCCTCTGTAGTCTGCCCAGCACCTCCCTGACATGCTGAAGATGCTCTTGCCAGGAATAGCCGTAGATGGGAATATCATCTAGGTAAGCAAGGGCAAAATCTCTTGCTCCTGCTAGGATACGATCTACCAGCCCCTGGAAAGTCACTGGGCCATTTTCAACCCAAAGGGCATCTTTGTGAACTCGTACAAGCCAAAAAAAGTCACAAAAGCTGACCTCTCTCTCTCTCTCACTAGCACTGGGAGTCAAGGGCACTTGCCAGTAACCCTTGGTAAGATCAATGGTGATAAGATACTTAGCCCCACCCAGCTGCTCTAGGGCTTCATCTGTCCTAGGCATGGGGTAAGCATCCGACTCTGTGTGACTATTTAATTTCTTGTAGTCCACACAGAACCTGGTGCTGCCATCCTTATTTGGTACAAGCACCACTGGGGAGGCCCAGAGACTGATGGACTCCTGAATTACCCCTAGTTCCAACATTTCCTTTATTTCTTCCTTCAGAGTCTGTTTGACTCTCTCAGGTACCCTATAAGTGGCATACTTAATACGCCTTTGGAGACCTGTATCCACTTTGTGCTGCACCAGGTGAGGGCACCCTAGTTTCCCAGTGAACATGTTCCCAAACTCCTGTAACACTGCTCAGATTTCTCGAACCTGGTTAGGGGATAGCTGCTGGGACATTGCTACCCCTTCCACTGAGGTGTCAGTCTGAGCCTCACTAAGGATATCTGTCACCAGCTCCCTCTCAGACTGCTCCTGCAATCCACTGCAGATATTCAGCACAAGAGCTTCCCTTTCATGATAAGGTTTCATCATGTTAACATGGTACAATTTGTGCCCCTGCCTCCTGCCCAGCAGTTCTACCATGTAGCTAACATCACTGAAGTTCCTTACCATCTTGTAGGGTCTCTCCTAAGCTGCCTGCAGCTTGTGCCTGACAGGAATAAGAACCATTACCTGCTGCCCTACCACATACTCCCAGCTCGAGCATTTCTGTCATACCAGACCTTTTTCTGCTGTTGTGCTTCTACCAGTTTCTCCTGGGCCTAGCCCATGTGTTCGCTAAGCCTTTTCCTGAGGTTTAGGACATATGCCACAACAGACTCCTTATGGGATTCACACTCACCCTCCCACCTATCTCAAATCAAATCTAGAGATCCCCTCACCCTATCCCCATACAACAACTCAAAGGCTGAAAAACCTGTGGATTCCTGGGCACCTCTCTGTAAGCAAACAACAGATGGGACATATATTTGTCCCACTGCCTCTTAAACTGGTCTGCAAATGCCCATAGCATTGTCTTGAGTGCAGAGTTTAACCTCTCAACAAGACCATTAGTCTGGGGACGGTAGGGGGGTGGTCCTTTAGTTGCTTCACCCCACAGTACTTCCACAGACAAGCCAGAAGGTCTGGCATGAAATTGGCACCTCTGTCAGTCAGTATTTCTTTTGGGAAACCTACCCTGCTGAAAATCTCTAACAAAGCATTTGCCACCTTTTCTGCCTCAATGGAGGACAGAGCCACTACCTCAGGGTATCCCGTAGCATAATCTACTACCACTAGGATATACTTTTTCCCTGTGGAACTTAGGGTACGCAGAGGCCCCACAATATCCATAGCTATCCACTGAAATGGCTCCTCAATCACAGGCAAAGACATCAAAGCAGCTTTCACCTTGTCTCCTGCCTTGCCTACCTTTTGGCACTGCTCACAGGTCCTGCTGTACCCTTTTACATCTCTGGACGTCCCTGGCCAATAGAAGTTCTGGATAATATGTCTCTTTGTATGTTTTATGCCTGTATGACCAGCAAAGGGAATATCATGGGCTATGGCTAGAAGTGCTAAATGGTAGGCTCTGGGCACTACCAAGTGCTGTGTTCTTTCACCCTCTAACCCTCCCTCAAAATACAGCTAACCCTTTGTCCCAGTATACAGATTCCCCCTTCCCTTGAGAATCAGGTGCCTCACTAGTTACCTCCCTAAGGCCTTGTAATGTAGGGTCTGAGAGCTGAGCCCATCTCAGCTATCTCTTTGTAACCCTCCAAGCTCCCCTTCCACAGGAAGTCTGATATCCTTGGTGCTTCACTGTTAGCCTGGGTACTACTACTCACCTCTGCCCTTGCAATCACTCTGTCCAAGGGAACATCAGTACCCACAAGCAGCTGTGGCTCACCTTCAGTCTCACTGCTACAAGGTAGCTCCCTCCTTGAAGTAACCACCTCACCAGTCCTGGCTGCAAGTGTGCGATCTGTCTGGATCTCCCCCAGCCTACCAGACCCACATGCTTGTCTCTAAGCCTGACTGCTTGTAAATGCATGCACACAGGGTACTGCATTATCAAAATCATTCCCTATCAGGACATCTGTAGGGATATCCTGAAACACACCTACTTAATGGCTTCCTTTTCCACCCTCCCAGTCAAGGTGAACCCTAGCCAAAGGTATTTGGAATGGGGTCCCTCCTAAAGCTCTGACTGGAGTAGTCTGCCCAAGCAATCAGTGGTCCTCTGTAACCATTGCATGCTTCATAATGGTTAGGTCAGAGGCTGTGTTTCGCTAAGCAATGGCCTCTTTCCCATTCACTAAGATAGGGTATAACCTCTTGTGGTAGTTTGGTACCCTTGTTGTTTTGAGACAACTTACTGTTGACATTTTGTCATTCCCACTTACTGGCTCTCCCACCTTTTGTTCCCCACCTTGTCTATGTTTACATCTATATGCTTCATGGCCCTACTGGTTGATTTTAAAACATTTAACCCCTGAACCTGGATGTGTACCTGGACTAGTGGCTTCCGCTGATACTGCCAGACACTGTTGTGGCAGTCTGGGCTGCCCACCATAAGTTCCCATAGACCTTTAAGCAGCACTGGGTGTCCCTTTCCACTGCAGTGATGCCCTGCTTGCTAGGTATAGGACTCCCTTCTTCCCCAACTCATCTATAATAGTGCATTGTCTATCAGCTAACTGGATTCTCATGTCCACAGGCAAAGTACTAAGGGCTTGTTCCCTCACCAAAAGGTCTTCCAGCTCTTCAAAAGTGGTGACCTGACATCCACTCACTCACCTATGAAAATAAGTGCTTAGTTCAGCAACATATTCACACGCACTTCCATCTACCTTGTGTCTGTGCTCACAAAACTTTTTTTCTGTAAGCTTCAGGTTTTAATTTAAAACATTCTAGCAAACAGTTCTGTACAAACATTATAATTTAAACAATCAGTGTCAGACAGTTTGGAAAGAACAATTACAGCTTTACCATGGAGTAAGGGGGTCAGGAACCATACCCAGAGCCCTTGGTCAACATTGTACTGTTTACATACCCTCTCAAACATATGAATGAAACTATGAAAATTATCTCTCTCTCTAAATTCTGGAAGAAATTTACTGACCTTTGTTTCTTCTGGCATTCAGTTACTCCCTTCCCCATTACCTCCATGACTCTGGCAAAGAGTCACCATCCCCTTTTTATGTTGCCTCTGCCTCTCCTTCTCTAGACGTCTCAGTCTGTCTGCTGGATCGTTTTCCAAACTCCAAACATGGATTTTTAAGTCCTCTGTGGAAAGGTTGAGCTGCCCATTTTCTGTTCTACATCTCCACGGCCAGTCTGATTGTCCTTCTGGTTGCTGTCTTGTGATGCAGCTGTGACTAAAGCTGCAATCATGTCTGTTTTAGTCAGATTGGCATGCACCGGTCCTTTTGCCTGTGTGAGACGTCTAGAGACTGAGGAAAATGAGAAACTGCGACACTGATTACAAGCACTTGCTTGATATAAATGGAATGGTATTTACTTTTAGGACTGGGATAATGTATATTAGCTTTGTTTTATATGTATATTTAAATATTTTTCACGTTTTTATGCATTTTAAACCAAAACTAAGGCATACAGGTTTTGAATGTAGATATTTCTGTTCATTGAGACAATATGGTTCGTTTTTTTTCCATCTTATACACAGGGGGTGTCTGTCTTTTGTGTGATTTGATTGGTTGCAGCTGATTATAGTGTTTTAATGTACTTATTGCATTTTTCATGAGTCTATTTAAATGGAAATTTGTTTTTATTGAATTATCTGATGAAGTTCTCTATTTTAAATGGAACAAAAGTGCTTATCCTTTAGGATTTTTTATTTTGGATTTCACCTTTAAAGCTTGTGCTTGGCTAACACTGTGGACAGTCTTTTTTCCTGTGTGCTGCTCCTTTCCAGTTATTTTTGGATTATTTGTTTGTTCGTTGGCTTGGTTTGTGGAACACCATCACTTTGAATGCTATTATCATAAGGTGCACAGAAGTCCAACAGGGCCTGGTTAAGATCAGAATCATACATTGATACTACTGTGTTTATCACCCCTTATCCCTCCCTCTCTTTTTCCTGTGATAGCTTTTCAAAGGATTCTCCATCCCCAAAAAATATTCCCTTACCCCTCGATGTAATCCTCTTGGACCTCCTCAGTGAAAAGTGAGGGTTGTCCTCCCAAAAATCCATTTCATCATTGGTATTCCCTGTATACTGGGTTTCTTCTAGTGCACTTTCCACATAATCCAAAAAATCCACTTCACTGTCATTATTCCCTGTATATTGGGATGTTCTTCGTGTTTCACTATTGCAGTCATCACATTTGGGTTATCTGCTTAAAGTAGCCCTCAGTCGGCCTGATTA
The DNA here is from genome assembly GCF_019279795.1 of Protopterus annectens. Classification (NCBI taxonomy): domain Eukaryota; kingdom Metazoa; phylum Chordata; order Ceratodontiformes; family Protopteridae; genus Protopterus; species Protopterus annectens. The sequence goes on along the minus strand of NC_056744.1, from coordinate 1,469,313,696 downwards.
ACAAAGTCTTGGGTCCTACGTCAGTTGTTGTCTCTTCTGCCATGACGTCAGGTCATCAGTGGTATAAAACATGCAGCCAACATCATTACCCCAATCTTTCTTGCTGTGCGGTGCCCGAAGCAGAAGCAGTTCGAAAGTGCCGGTTGGCCGACTCCTGAAATTTTCGTTTTCGAGTTTCAGAACCAAAGTCTTCAACTAAAAGCTAAGTACCCCATTGGAGAATTTTTTTTCTTGCTCTAACCGATGTCAGTAAAAGTAAATAATTGCATTTCTTGTCGAAAGCAAATACCTCATAAAGATTTTCATTCGTACTGTATTCCTTGCCTAGGCCTTGACCTCAACGTACCTCGCTGTCGGTTTTTTGCCTTATTTAAACCACGAACTGTCCGTCATCGGTATATTTGCGCTTCTAAATATTTTGGTGCTCGGTTCAATTATCCTGATATGCCTTGGGTAATCCATCTGACTACTGACATTCTGAAAAAATGCAAAGATAAAGACAGAGACAGGCCACCTAAGTCCAAAGCTGCCGATGATGCTTCTCCTAAGCCAGTCGCCAGTTCGCCGGTACTCAGTGAGGCGCTTTTGCAGCCCCTGATACCCGCTACTTCAGATTCGCAGGCCTCTACTGAGACCCATTTGGAGTCCAGTAAGCCGCGACATACTTCAACTGTGGAACCTGCGGATGTCTCTACCTTGGATGGGTTCGGAGCCACTGTGCAGGCACTGGCTTTTGAGGATTTATTCAGGCCTACTGACTTGCATATTAAACCGATGCCATCTTCTTCTTCAAGGCCTAAAACTTGAACCATGCCTAGAAAACTGATGCCCAGAATGCATGGTCAAGCCTCTATGTCTAAAAAACAAATGATAAGAATGGCTGAAGGCCTTATTACTTTAATCAGGGGAAGCCAACCTTCCCCCTCTAAGAGACCTAGGACTGAGTTTGCTTACGATACTTCTGACCAGGATTCTGAAATTTCTATTTCCTCTGATGACCAGGATTTACCCTTATCTACCTATGAGGATTCTGATGCTGAGGACTCTATTCCCTCTGTGTTGAAACCTTGCATACTCTCAGGGAGAATTTCTGTTGGAAAAGTCAGGATTTCTCTGATTCTAAAAAGAGGCTTAGGGATTTCTTACTCCTGACCCAGCACAGGCCTTTAGCTATACGTCCTGTACTGGACATTGTTGATGATGCCTTTTCGGAATCTAGCATGGCCCCTGACTCTTTTCCTCCTGCTTCCAGAAAACCTGATAGATATTACAGGGTTCCTGATTCTCACAAGTTCCTTATCAAAAATCCTACTGTGGATCCTAAAACCATTTCACAGGGACCCAAGAGCATTACAGCTACTACTGCCAAAAATCCTACCCCCCCTCTGATAGAGACTCCAGGGCTCTGGATAGATGGGGGTAAGAAGATATACACTTCTGCAACTTTGGCCATTAGGGCCTTGAATTGCCAGTTTCATATGTTTAAGTATCAGCAGCATATTATTGGATTGCTTAAACAGAAAATTATGTTTATTCCTGATTGTTCTGAAAATAAGGATTTACAGGATTTAATGCATTCTGCTGAACAAGGTGGTAAAAATATGTTGTAATGTGGTTTTGATTCACTAGAGGCATCTTGCAGGGCTGCTGTAACTGGGTCTGTTCTTAGAAGGCATGCTTGGCTTAAGGAGCAATCCTTGCCAGATCATGTTAAAGCAAAATTACTGGATGTTCCCTTAAATCAGGACTGCCTGTTTAGCAACAAGGCAGAAGAAGTTCTTAAAAAGATGGAGGAAAAAGCTAAATCTATGCAAACTGTTAAAGATTTTTTACAAGTACAACCTCCAAGATTTAGTAGGCATTGGCCTTCTAAGAACTGGTCCTTTCCTGCCTCTTCCAGACCTTCTCAGTCCAAACCCAGATCCAGCAGAGCACCCAGGCTTCAGTCTCAGGGGACTCACAGGACTAAGCAGTGGGGGATCTCCACTTCTAAATATGGGAGTATTAAAACTCCCTCTATGGTAAACTGTCTCAATGACTTATTTTTAAAACTTCCAAGCACTTCTCAACTGACTGCCCCTTTGGGGTGAAAGATTGCACTTCATGCAAAGAACTGAGGACTCATTACCCAGGACAAATGGGTTTTAAATATAGTGTCCCAAGGATACAGATTTCACTTCCACACATTACCAACTCCAAGCAGTTGGCCAGATCTACCTACAAATCAGTGGGCAGAGGCCCAAAAGCAAGTACTCTATCTCTTAAGCATAGGGGCTATTCAGTTGGAACCAGAAGAGGAAAAGGGACAAGGTTTCTACTCGAAACTTTTCCTGGTACCCAGAAAAGACAAATCATGGCATCCTATCCTGGATCTGTCTACTCTAAACACCTTTTTGTTGATTCCAAAATTCAAGATGCTGACTCTTCACCAGTTGCTTCCTATGCTAGGCAAAGATGCCTGGTTGGCAACATTAGATTTAAAGGAAGTATGCCTGCACATCCCAATCAGGGAATCTTGCAGAAGATACCTACGCTTTAAAGCAGGCTACACGCACTGTCAGTTCTCTGCACTGCCCTTTGGCTTATCTACTGCGCCCAGGGTATTCACAAAGTGCCTAGCTCCAGTCATTGCATTTTGCAGGCAAAGAAATATTCAGATATACCCACACTTGGACGATTGTCTAATTCAGGCAGAAAACCAGGACATACTTTTGAATCATCTGGCTTTTGTACAGAGGGTGCTAACTTGTCTGGGGTACACTGTAAATAAAAAGAAATGACACCTGGTACTCTGTCACCAAATTATATTCCTGGGAGCAAGCTTGAATACAGCTTCCCAGATGGCTTTCCTCACGCCAGAGAAACAAATTCACTTGACAATCTACTTCAAACAAGTGGCCACAAAAACCTGCTATCTGCAAGGCAAATAATACAAGCCTTGGCGGTCATGGCCTCCTGCATTCTTCTAATTCTATATGTGAGACTGCATATGAGGAAACTACAATGGTATCTATAAAGCCTATGGTGTCAATATTCTAAGGATCTAGAAGCAATGATTCCTGTCATACCTTGCCTACGCCTAGAGTTCCTTTGGTGGGCAGAGGCCTGCCACCAAAACAAGGGACTACCATTCACACTACCCCCTGCTGCCCAAACCCTAACAACAGACGCATCAGACTATGCATGGGGGGTGCACCTGGCAGGGAAGTGAACTCAGGGCAAATGGAACCCAAGTCAAATGCACCTGCACATCAATCAAAAAGAAATGTTACCCGTTCAAGGACCACATTCTTCCAGGACCATTAATGGTAAAGACGGACAACACCACTGTTACGTTGTACATAAAAAAGCAGGGGGGTACACATTCTTACCCCCTCTGCAGACTAGCCATGGCATTGTGGAACATAGCCTTCAGCTACCAAGTTCATCTACAAGCTCAATTCCTGCCAGGAAAACTAAATACACTGGCAGACGGACTAAACAGAAACCTCATGGACTCACACGAGTGGAAACTGGGACCAAGGATTTTCAACATGTTGACAAACAAATGGGGAGCCCAGATATAGACTTGTTTGCCTCCCCCCAGAACTATCAGTTGAAAAAATTTGCACGAGGACTCCCCACAGATAAGCTTGGAAAGTGGATGCTCTGTCCTACAGCCTTTCCTCCGCTGCCTCTGCTCTCCAAAGTACTACTAAAGATCAAACAAGACAAGCCAAGGACGATTTTGATTGCACCAGACTGGCCACGCCAACACTGGTACCCCCTCCTGCGCAGTTTGTCACTGTTGGTCCCATTTCACCTGCCTCAGACTCCTACCCTGCTGTCTCAGCAGGAGAACCAGATTTGGCACCCTCAGCTTCAAACACTGAACCTAGCAGCCTGGCTAATTACCTAATCTCTCCTTTACCATCCCTCAGTAAACCAGTGATGGATACCATTTTAGAGGCAAGGAGGCCTAGTACTAGAAAATCTTGTGCTGAAAAATGGAAAAAATTCTGTGCCTGGAACCAATCTCAAGGGATGAGCACAGCCATGCCCAATTTACCTCAGCTTTTACAATACTTAACTGAGATACTTCACCAGGGCCTGTCTTTTTCCTCAATAAAAATTCTTACCTCAGCTATTTCAGCTCATTATAACACAGAACCTCCCCTCTTCTCTCATCCACTGCTCAAGCAGTTCCTCAGAGGGGCCAGAAAATTTAAGACCACCCAGGAGAGCTCCAACCCCAGCCTGGGACCTTAACTTTGTATTGGAGAAATTCACCCTTCCTCCTTTCGAGCCAGCTGCTACTGCAGATTTAAAATTTCTTTCTTGGAAAACAACTTTCCTTTAAGCAATCACTTCAGCAAGAAGGGTATCTGAATTACAGGCCCTTATGGCAGTGGAGCCTTTCATCGTCTTTCATGTGGACAGGGTGTCCCTCAAGACCAATCCCTCTTTCATGCCAAAGGTGGTATCCAGTGTGGCCCTTAATCAGTCCATTCATTTGCCAACCTTCTTTCCTAATCCACAGAACAAAGGGGAATGGATACTGTACTCCTTAGATGTGCACAGACAACTTAGATTCTACTTGGACAGGACTAAACCTCAAAGGAAATCTGAACAACTGCTGGTGGCATTTGCTGCAGGGACAGAGGGGAAGGCTATTTCAAAGCAAACCATCTCCAAATGGATAGGCCATTGCATTCATTTCTGCTATAAGAACCATGGAAAACCTATCCCACAGGGGATCAGACCCCACTCAACCAGGGCTGCATCTACCTCTGTAGCCTTTCTCAGAGATGTACCTACCAGGGACATCCTAGAAGCTGCTACCTGGAGTTCCCATTTGCCAATTTTCTCTAAATCCAGAGCTGGCTTTGCCACTGCAGTCTTGCAGGGCCTTATAGCTGGTCCTAATGCTATCTAAATTCCTCCTGCCATCCTTAGCTTTGGGAATCTACCCAAATGTGACGAATGCAACAGTGAAACACGAATAACATAGTACAGTTGTGTACAATTACCATAAATGTAGATGTTCGAGTGTATTCACTGTTGCAGTCCTGGTTACCCTCCCTCCAGCCCCCTGACTTCTTTTGGCTATACCTCTTCTCTCCTTTAAAATGCTTAAAAGCTTTTTGGTGTATTTGTTTTTTGTCAGAGATATAACCTTGTATATTTATAGATTTAATTACTTCTCATTAGGGGGGCACCTGACATCTGGGGAATGAAATACTGATGTAATGACGTCGGCTGCATGTTTTATACCCCTGATGACCTGACGTCACAGAAGAAGAGACAGCAACCGACGTAGGACCCAAGACTTTGTTAATCAGGCCGACTGCGGGCTACTGCAAGCAGATAACCCAAATGTGATGACAGCAATAGTGGATACACTCGAACAACCACATTTATGGTAAGTGTACACAACTATACTTTTCTTCTAGTGCACATTCCACATCATCATTTCTAAAATGTTTAGGTCTAGGTCAGACACTATTGCTTCCATAATCCCTTTCATCCCTGACTTTCTTTTTAATTTTCTTACTTCTAACATTAAAAATAACTTTATCAGTCTGTTTGAACACATTAACATATCTAGATAGTAGATTACAAATAACAATTCCTGTTTTAACTTGTTATCAGTATTGAGTATTTCATTATGTAGTTTATCCAAAAAAACACCATTGTCTTTGATCATAAAACTACATTCATCAAAAATGCTGATTAAGTCTTTATACATATGCATTCCCATACCATTGGGAAACCTCCAGAGCCTGAGTCCCCCTCTTACATCCCAAACACTCTTTTAAGAACTGATTGTCAATATGTAGTCTTAAACTGAATCATTTTTTACTGTTACAAAGTCAGTAGGGACTCCAAAGTCATGCTGTAATGGTTACAGACCGGAGAGGTGTTGTCTTCTCCATGGGAATTGGCTATGAGATTAAATCAAACAGAACTGCTCCAGTGTATCCATGAAACTCTGAATGGCCCTCGGCTCCAAGGACCTCATAAAGAGAAACTGCACCATTCGTACTAGCATCCACATTCATCCTCTTTCCAAAAGATGCATTGCCATCGCCATATGAAAAGCCAGAATTACCTCACATGGCATTGCCACATAGTTCACTGAAACTTTCCCTTGGGGAAAAACCTTCCACATTTGATTTATTTAAATTAAAAGAATAGTACTTTTGTCAATAATTCTTAATTTTCAGCCAGGTTTAATTTTTTTTTTTTTTGGATTGTCAACAGTCTTTCTTGTCAAGTGAAAACTATGCTTTATTTTACTGTTTTCAGCTGTTTGGTGTAAGGTACATTCTATAAATAATTTTATGTATTATTTTTAGAGGCTAGGGCACGTGTTATGTGCTTGTTACTGTGCATTTTTAGAGAAAACACTACTTTTTTGATACTTCCCTTTTACCAACATTTTAGCCATTGCTAACCACAATTCAGGTTTCTTCCGCTTCAGGAAACTGATTCTTATTCTGAAAATATTGCTTCTTCTGATTTTCCCTCTGAAGAATTTTCTTTTTCTGTAACCATTTCTAAAACGAGTCAGTTGTTCCAATGCAAAATAACATTCCAGTTTCTTTGAAAAAATATCACGATCTGTTATAAATGGATTTTCCTCAACCTGCAACTGTTCCACCAATTTTCCCAGCCTTTGAGGATATTTTTATTATACCCTGGAGCATACTTGACAGCCAACCTGCAGCCCCTAAAATGGGAGCTAGATAAAACTCTTCAGTCTTACAAATTATTATTTTCTAATCCCAGATTTGATCCTGAAGTTATTTCTCTGTCAGATCCTTCTGTAGCTAAATACTTGATAAATGGTAATCCCTCTGTCTCAGATAAAAATGGGAAAGAAAGCTTTTGTTAGAGTTGGGAAAGGAGTGTATTCTTCTGCCTCTCTACTTTTAGGATTCTTAATTGTCAAGCTCATATTTATTTATTTATTTATTTCACTTTGTTAACCGGGAAAGTCCATTGGGCCAAGGTAGCCCATTTCAAATGGAGGCCCAAGGAGAAAAGCTCCAGACAGAAAGACAATATACAATGTATTAGTACAGCATATGAGAACAACAATTTAACATCCAATATACAGCAAGGCAAGATTTTACATATCTTGAAATGTATGAGCTGAGTCAATCACTTGTAAGATATTAGCAAAAACAATAAATTTATGTTCATTTAATACACTACATGTATTTAGGCAAAGGAATTTTAGAGAGATGAATTGAAGCAGTGGCAGAGTATTAGAGAAGAATAGAATAGGGACAGGTATCAGGAATCAGGTAGGATGGGTACAGGAGCACTCCCAGAGGGAGTAGAGGCGAGAGTGGAGTAGCGTTTTAAAGGATGGTAGGTTAGGGGTAGTTCTAATGTAAGGGGGAAGAGAGTTCTATAATCTGGCAAGGGAGAATGATAGAAGTTGCCCTGGTGCGTGTAAAGACTTGTAAAATTCTAAGAGATTCTGATTTGTGGATCTGTGCTCTATGTGACTGGTGAAGTTTTAGGGAAGAGGACAGTGATGGACAGTTAGAAGGTTTTAAAATTAGCTTGTGTGCTGTAGTTAGTTGAATGAAATTTAGGTAGCTTGAGAGTTCCAACCAATTTAGAGCATGTAGGGAGTTGCAATGTTAAAAGTTTTTGCTTACATGCGTTGAGATTATGAGTTACATTACTGCCACAATTTCTTCAAGTAGTAAATATTCTCTAAATTCTCTTATTGCTTCTGTTTCTCAGGTAATTAAGTTAGTTTGAAGTGTTCTTATGACTCAGCTGATGGCACTTTTAGAGCAGCAGCCTCTGGGTTTATTATCAGAATATTTGGATAGCTACATTCTCAAAATTTGCCTGAAGATATAAAAGTGGTAATTTTTAATTCTTCCCTTCATATGAAGGTTTTATTTGGACCACAAGTTTGTTAAATGTTTCCAGTCTAATTCAGGACCCTCTTATTAAAAAGTAAAATAAGTAGTCTCCACAAAATTCTGGCAAACATGTGATATTCATCTTATTGCTCACTGCTGCAGTAGCCATAGTTATATGGGTTATATCATGCCAAGGATAGAACAACCAGCCCTTAGTTATATAATGCCAGGATATAACAGCCAGCCAGTTTCCAAAGCTTCAGGGCACCTTCCACTTGCCCAAACTGTTAGGCAGCTCGAGCTGAGCTAGCAAAAACACAAGTTTGGGTGCCAAGGCCTTCAGAGATTTTCTGCCGGCAGACAGAGAGAGAGAGGCTGACCACCAAAAGGACAATGCTAGAAAGAAAAATGAACTCTTCCTCCATTTGCAGCATGTCTTCAGGCTGATTTGATGTTCTTAACATGGAAAACAGTGCTGCTTATTGCTCTCATTTCTGCAAGAAGAGTATATGAGTTACAAGCTCTTATGGAGGGTCAGCCTTATCCCATTTTACATAAGGATGGTGTTTTTTTGAGAGCATATCCTTCATTTATGCATAAAGTACTGTCTAAGTTCACTTTGAGTCTTGCTATCTATTTCCCTGTCTTCTTTCCAGAATTTAAACATGAGGGAGAGTGTATTCTGCATACTGTCTATGTGCTCAGATATTCGCTTGACAGAATTAAGAACTTCAAAACGTCTGACCAGTTGTTTATTTTATATGAAGCTAAGAAAAAAAGGGCAACTTGTGTCAAAGCACACAATTTGCAAATAGTTATCTCTTGTGATCTCTTTTTGTTATTCCCACCATGAAAAGTCTATTCCAGGCAGGGTCAAGGCTCACTCTACCAGTGCATTGACTACTTCAGTGGCTGTTTGGAAAGGAGAGGTATGTAGAAGTATTCTAGAGGCAACAATTATCAACAACAATTATTAACAATACAAACAATTATGAACAAATAGTCCTTTTTAGGACTCACACATAGCAAAAGAACCGAAGATCTGTTCAAGAAGAAGGACAACGGAGATCGACACCACCGCAGATCACCGAAGGACACAACAGCAGCTCTTCCCAGAGCCCATTGTGTCCATACACAAAACAGCTCTTTTCAGAGCTCACGTGGATCTGCACCTTACACCAAACAGCTCTTCTCAGAGCTCACAGTACACCAAACAGCTCTTCTCAGAGCTCACAGAGATCTGTAAAAGCTCTGGTAAGAGCAACCGAAGACACATTGAAGAATAAAACAAAAAAGTTCTTATTAGAGCTACCACCAACACCCGAATGGGCATTCAAAACACAAATCAGCCCTTTTCAGAGCCCACAGAAATCTGTATCAGCTTCGGTAAGACCAGCCGGAGGCACAGACACAGCTTCGGTGAACCAAACAAATCAGTTATTTTTAGAACTACCGCATCTGCCCGAAAGGACATTCTAAACACAAAACAGCTCTTCTCAGAGCTCATAGAGATCTGTAACAGCTCTATATAGAGCTCCAGCTGCCCACAGGGCTAAAACAGCTCTTTTTAGAGCTAGCTCCACCACCGACTACACGTGGAAATCTGTTCACTGTTTAGGATCAAGAGTGAAAGGCTTTGTAAAATTGGTTATTCCTTCCCTCCGGGCAGGCATTACTCAGGATCGAAAACCCAAGAGGTCCACACCTATTTTTCTGGTTTTAATTGCTAATTAATTAATTATTAATTACACAGTTATTACTCCCCTTCACAAAGGTGGTAACACCAGTGATCTATCTAACTACCGGCCCATCTCCATACTTTCACCTCTATCTAAAATTTTAGAAAAGTGTATTCATTCTCAATTGCTAAAACATCTCAGAGACAGTAACCTACTCGCACCTACCCAACATGGTTTTCGGCCAGCACACAGCACAGCAACAGCCTTACTGTCATTTACCAACACTGTATACAAAGCTCTTGATGCAGGCCTACTAACCTCAGTGATCCTACTAGACTATCAAAAGCTTTTGATACAGTGTTCCACTCAAAACTACTTTTACAACTTGAGACCGTAAACTGCTCCCCACACACTCTATCCTGGTTCCATAACTATCTACACAACAGAAAACAATCTATTAGATGGCAAAGTAAGCAATCTGATTACCTACTCAACAACTCAGGCATTCCCCAAGGGTCTTTTCTTGGGCCCTTGCTTTTTAACATATTTATTAATAATCTCCATAAAGCATGACTGCAAAGTACACTCATTCAGTACATGGACGATTCGACAATAATTACATCCTCTAACAACATCTCAGATCTCCTAAAGTTAACACAAAATGCATTTACTTCCATTGAAGCCTGGCTTAACGAAGCTCAACTGCTACTTAATCCCAAAAAATCAAATCATTTACTCTTCACAACAAAACCTCTAACTCTAGACTTTAAAATATTCTCTAAAACAATACAGAAATTGAAATTGTAAAAACAGCCAAAATACTTGGCATCACAATTGATGACAAACTATCCTTTCAGAATCATATACTCAGCCAAATCAAAAAGACCCATTTTAAGCTTGGCAAACTCTATAGGGATAAACTCTGTTTGGACAAGTCTACCAAGTTGAAACTAGCTAATATGAAATACCTCTGTGGTTGCACCATTTTCACTAACCTACACACATCTCTCCTGAACAAACTGCAGTCGTGCTACTATAAAACAGCCATGTTTGTCTCCAACATGCCAACTTGCACACATCATTGCCTGGCCATTAAATCTATAAACTGGTTGGAGTTCCCTCATTACCTACATTACTCCCAACTTACTCTCACCCACAGACTACTAAATAATCCAAACTTCTGCCCATCCCTCCAAACTGTAATACAAACACACAGCTCTACTCAGCATCTTAGGTCTTCTAACACACAACTCTTAACCATAACTAAACCCAACAAAAGAGCTGGACAGTGTCTCTATTCCCATGCCATTGCCAAACTTTGGAAAGTGCTCCCTCTCTCTCTCTCTTACTCAACTCAACTCTTCAAAAACATTTAAATATGCACTAAAAGTACACTATCTCAATAACCTTGTCTGTTCTTGTAGTCATATGATTAAACCACCTTACATGTTTTGGCCACTATACACTACAAATACATTTACTAAATATATTTGCAGTTTACACTATCTGTCTTCGTATCCAATCTCTCTTGCTTTCTTTATTTCTGTGGCTGAACAAATAGAATTGATTAAACATTATTCTTACGTATGAGAATATACAAACAGAATTACTAAAAATTTAACACACTGGGTTTATTTTCTTGTATTGTATACCTCTATAATACAAATTTGTCTTGTATATCTACTTCAGTTTGTACTATGTAAAAACTTTCTTGACTTTCAAAGTTAAGATGATATGTAAAAAATTCTGTGATTGTATGGAGCTTTTCTCTCCAGGCCTCCACTGAAAATGGGTCTTTGGGCCCAGTGGACTTTCCCAGTCAACAAATGTCAATAAATAATAAATAAATAATAACAACTTCATCCTCTCTACATATTTTCACAAAGCACTATGAATGAGATTACTTTTCAAGGTCTAGAGCAGCCTTTGCTAGGAACCTTCTCCAAGTGCTTCTGGACCATCATCCCTCCTCCTCCTCCTCCCAGTCTATCTAAGCTTTGACATAGCTTATGTTACAGCAGCAGTGATCTAATGAAGAACATGATACAGTTGTGCATGAAAACTTACCATAATAGTAGATGTTTGAGTTGATCACTGTTCTAGTAGACAGTCCCTCATAGGAGGTTACTAGGCTAATGGGACTAGAGCTCTTATAAGCCTAACCATGTTACACCTGAGTTATCCTATACCTGAATTACCCTAAATGACCTTGGTTAGATGGATGTTATTAGCAGAGCGAGTCTAAGGTCAGCCTTCCAAAGCTCCCTCGATCTGACTTACATTTTTATACTTTTATTTGCCAGGTTGAGGACATTTATTTTCTTATATTTAGCGCTGACCTGTTTCAAGGCTCTATCTCCCCTTCTTCATTTGGATTAAAAACCCTTTGGTTTGGTACCCAGAATTCTGTTTTTTTCCCGTGTGCTTAAGTTGTCAGAGGTCTCGGCGCATGGAAGGTTCCCTTAGACTACTGGAGCGATGATCTAGGTGAACATAAACTGTTATGGTAAATTTACTTACACAGCTGTACTTTTGTAGTTTTTCCATCAGTCTTCACAAACAGCTGCGTAAACAGCTTTCCATGTCTTGGTAACCATACAAGCTAGATGCGTAGCATTGGTAGTACTTTTGTTCAGCTAAACTTGAGCTTTCATAATGTTATAGTGGCTTCCTTTCTGGATGCATGTTTTTTTTTTTTTTTTTTTTTTTTAGATATATGCAGGAATACAAAAATTATTGTATTTATATAACTAACAATAAATGGTATTCAGAAATATGATTTGCATGGTGTACAAGTGGTAGATGAAGTAAAGTAGGTAAGGCAGCCCTGCACAATTCACAGAACCCTATTAATTGCATGCATTGTGCCTAACATCCTGATGCTAAGGAGGGCAGTTCTTTCTGAACAGATATCGCAAATGAAAGTGTTCACCATCAGCCTTGATTCACAAAGGCTTATATCAAGGAGTAAGGGCTGCCGTTTGACTCAGGAGGTTGCAAGGATGCTAGTGTACATAAACCAAAATAAAAAGATATTCCCAAGCATTATTTGCTACAGTAAGCCAATGTGTTTCTCAGAAATGCATATCCAAGCACAGTGTCAACCTACTAATAGATACCAACCCTCAGAAAACTTATAAGCAGTTTTGGAAATATTGATATTCCTTCTTCCTGTGTACACAAACATCACACCACAACTGCATATTTCTGATGGAATTGTACATTAGACCTGCTACACAAGACATGATGGTGCAGTGGTAGCTTTGTCACTGCATACCCAGAGGTTTGCCAGTTTGATTCTTGGCTGGGGTGCCTTCTATGTGTAGTCTGCATGTTCTCTCTCCCTGTGTTTATGTGGGTTTCCTCTGGATGCTCTGGTTTCCTCTCACATTATAAAGACATGCGTCTGCAGTGTTTCACCCTGGGCCTCTGCTTAAAATTGGCTTTGTTCCAAGTCGGACTTTCCCACTTAACAAATAATAAATAGAAGATTTATTGGAATAACCATCTACAAATTCAAGCTGCTCCAAAGTCATAACAAGTGTGGCATACATTTATGAATGTCCCACAACAGCAAATTCATAAATACATGTCAATACAATGTTTATTTTTCTCAAGCTGAAAAAATGCAGGGCAAGTATTGGTGGTAGTTTTGTTTAGCATTAAATACACTTTCAGATAATATGCAGTATCACTTTTCTTTGCTGTAATACTAATGGGAATAAGTTAATATTGTACATCTTTGTAATTATTTAGAAACATCAGCTATATTTCCAGTGCAGGGCATTCCATGTGGCCAGTGAAACTGTATTACTTTGCCTTCCACCATGAAATTGTACGTGATGCTACTCAATAATAACTTAGTTATGGAAATCTGAATGGAAGTATTCATGACGAATGATAAGTAGTGCTAATATCATCAGTGCAGTGCACCCTAGACAGAGTGTTTTAGTCATTTTCTTTCCCCACATCCTGTCATACGGCAGGTCAGCTATCCCTAATTAAAGTCACATGGTTAAGACAAACAACTCCAAAAATGTCAAGATACAGCACCTGCTCCATGGCTTAGAGGGATAAACCCTGAATATGATGCAGATAACCCGAGTGTGAGTAGCAGTGCTGCATCTTGGGGGGGGGGGGGGGTGGAAATATATTGAGCTGCCTGCCATTTGGAAGTGAAGGCTTATGTGCTTGCCTGCTTCCTCCACATCTGTAAGTTACATCCTGCTCAGGTCATGAAATCAATAATGAGCCTTCATCTCAGATCACTCAGTCTTTGTACATCAGTGGAGGTCAGTGACTAAATGCCACCATTCATGATGCAAACTACCCTCTGCGGACCAGATAAGTGAGCCCTATGGTACTGTGGTAGGAAGAGCATTATTAATGTTTCATGTTTAACCCATAACATTATCTGTGCTGTTCCTTCCATTGTTGGGATATACTTTTTATGCTGAATGTAAGAAGCAAAATGCTTTGGTGCCTGTCACCCAGGTAATGCATGCCAAACGTCAATGCTGCAATGTCTGGAAAAATGGACAGATTTACCTGTTTGTTAAAAGCAAGCTAATGGATGTCCATTTAGTCAGAAAGTGTTGAATAATCTTTTCACTGAGTGTAATGAACATGATGGGTTTGGATTGCATAATAGTGCAGATAATTACATTTACTGCTACCTGCAGTGTTTTGTGATCTGTTATGCAGCATTTTAGAATTATGGGAAAGTGAGGATACAGGGTGGCTGTCAGGCTATAGTTGTATAGTGAGACTATGGAGACTGTAGAATTAGATAACATAACAGAGTATGCAGGAATAGCCCCATTTGCCTACACTGTTATGCAGTCTCACAGTTAGTAAATGTAGAGGTGTGTGTGTGTGTGTGTGTGTGTGTGTGTGTGTGTGTGTGTGTGTGTGTGAGTGTGACTGAACATGTGTGTGGGTGTGCTTGTGTGTGTGTGTGTGTGGGGGGGGGGGGGGGCTTGTTTTGTAGGTTATTTTTCTGTGAAATTCAATGAGCCAAGAATGCAATTATTCTTTTTTTAATTTTCTTTATTGTGAGAAAGGTGTTTTGATTAAGTGACATATATTCACGTGGATATACTCCCAAACATTAGGATATGATGTCCAGTGTAAATGAACATACATCCATGCATAGTAAATGCAACCATTGTGGTCACACCCTCTAAAGAATGCTGTAAAGATCTCCGTGTACGTCTTGATTCTGACATGCTAACCCAAGCAGGATAATACAGACCTATAAAATGCAGCATAAATTAGCCTTATTAACATTGTTTGGCATAGTGGATAATATGTGTAATCTATCATGTATCATCTGCGTGTAATCCGTAAGGCCCTTTTCAGGTAGAATCACATTAAAACTTTTAATGTGAATAGAATGCACTAAGTACATCTAATGAGGAATTCACAAAAAGAATGTATATATAGACATATTGATACTTAGCACATTTACCCATAGTATTCTGTGCTTATAAGCAATTAAATGCATATGTAGGCTATTTGTTCACTGACTGCTAAGACTACTGTGAGAGAATATCTTGTTACACCTACATGTGCTATGAAGTGTAGCACTGTGTCTGTATGCATATGCAGCATTTAGCTATCCATAGCTGTACAATTCTGTATCTGTAGTGTGGCAGTCACATACAAGGAAAGCCACTCACCAGTATGTGAACTGGAACATCCAAGATGGCTACTCACTGATAAGCAGCTTAATTTGAGCCATCCTAGTGTGACAACAGAAAATATGAAAAAAGGACCAGTGAAACTGTCAGATGAGTAAAATTTGGTCAGTGGCTAGTAATTACTTTGGCTGGATGCCAGCAAAGAAGAACTCTGGAGAACCTGAGAGAAAATTAGCCAGATAATTTGAAGAGAAAACTTTGGCTGGGTATAATTATGCAATTGCTCAGCAAAAAGCAGTTCATGTTTCAGCTTTGGAACAGGAGATGGCTTTAAGTAATTTAGAGTAAAGAAAAAAATTAAATGCACACAGAGGTGTTTAAAATAAATGAAACACTGAAGGAATATATCAAGTCAAATAACAAAAGTATAGATAAAAAATAGAAGGCACTTATAACTAGTTATTCAGATGAACTGATAAAACTGCAAAACAGAGGTGGAATGAAGATAAGGCTAGTGAACCATGACGCTTCTTAAGAAGAACTGTTTTAAAAATAGTAGCGCTAGAAGGCATATCCCTATTCTTCTGTACCTGAGAAACTGGAAGGAATAGATTGCATTAATTCTGTGATAGCCCTTATAAACAACTGGGCTAGTGTTCCAGAGAAGAATTTGTTAATTGAGAGATCACATTTTGAGTAGGCTCCAAATCTGATACAAGAACATACCTAAGGTCTGTAATAGTAAAGATGCAATCATAACAGCAGAATGAGTTGTCACTGACAAAATTGTGGCATAGGGGAAAATTATTAAAAATTGGAAATTGCGGAATGTTTAAGGAAAATTATTATTCACTGTATACCAGGATGAAGATAAACACATTTATCTCAGCAGCCAGGGAGTGTTGAGAAGAAGTTGTGAGATTCAAGGTGCTGTACCCATCTGTCCTCAGAGTATTTTCTCTTGGAAGATCAAAGACATTTATGATGCAGACCAAGCTCAGGAGGAAATAAAAGTTTATCTAATAATGAGTGAGCCAGCAAGTGGAAGGAGACCTTTCTTCTCATTCTTCTGAAAATAACAAATCCCATAGAGAGAATCTGCCAGTGAAATGTTTTCCGTTGTTCCAAAAGAAATTGTTTAAGAGGCAGAAAGAAGCACAGGAGCTGATTAGAAGAATAAGGAGTGCCTTGGACTTGAACCCTTGTCTGGTGCTGAAAGGTGGAGATTTCATGAAAAACACCTGTAACACTGAAATTAGTGAATAAATGGGAGACTGTAAAAGCTTCAGACCCATTGGATTTAGGAATAAACATGAAATGCTACTTAGCAAGAAAAAGTGCCTCAAAAGGACTGGATTTTTTTGTGCTAAACTGGTGAGTGAACTGTTAAGTATGTACCCCACTTTTTGTCATTAATGTTAAGAAGGACACTGACAGGAATGAAGGAGTAACTGTAAGCAAAGTAGTTTTTGTTCTTCTTAATATTTTTTATAAAAATAATGAATGATGTCAAGTTATGTTCTATTTTGTGTAGTATGTAGTCAGTGGTATTTTTAAATGTGAGATGGGGGTGTCTAATTTTTGAATGTATATGTTAACAATATTAAAGCAAGCAAAGGAGTTTTTTTCTTAATTATATGATATATATATTTTACACTGTAACAAGATAAAGGTTGGGCAGAAGCAAATTGAAGTTAATATAACAATGTGTTGTGGGGCTGATGAAATTGGGAGTTGGGGTGTAAAACTTAATCATATTATGTGTAGAATTAAAATAATAATGTCCCATTTTTACAAAGGTGAATGTTTAGTTTAATTTCATTTATTTCAACTTTAAACACATTTTATTTATGCAACTAGGCTTGGAAAACAATACAAAATGGTGAAAGGCATGACAAATGGCACTTTTCTTGTATTTGAAATGTTATTAGCTGTTTTTTCTATTAGCACATGTTCTTATTGAGAAACAAGAAGTCTATAGGTGTATTACACAACAAAATCTAGACAATATAGGATCTATGCCTGGAAGTGTTTACACAGATATTTTTATACCCCAAGCAAGCTCCAAGGTGTCTTTCCTCAGATAGACAGCAAATGTTGGAGATGTGATGGGGAAGAAAGCGGTAGGAACATGTTTTCTGGGAGTATAATGAGGTGGCTGACTTTAAAGATTCCCTGCAGACTACTGTGTTGATGATGCTGGGTGAGCAAACTGGAGAGACTAAGGAAATGCTTTTTTTAGATATGATACAGAGTTGGAATTGCCTAGACATAGTAAAGCCTTGCTGAGTCTAAGTATGATGGCTGCCAAAAAGCAATAACTAGAAAATGGAAATCAAAGTCTAAACCAACTTTACTAGAAGTAACAAAGATAGTAACAGAGATAAAACAACTGCAACTGGGATCTTTAGAAAAGGATAGGTGGAGTAAATTACACAGGAACAAATGGGAAATGTGGGACCACTACATGCAGAGGAGTAACAATGTTTAAAAGAAGTCAGGATCTGAGTGAGCTATGTTGTGGTGACTGGCAATGATTGTATATATTAAAAGTGATGTGTAATCTTTGCAACTGCAGTTTGTAAGGTATAATGTTTGCAACTGAGATTTGAATTATTTTCTTTTATATAAATGTAAGATTGCCTATATTACACATGATAATTTAATAAAGATGTTTCTTGTAAAAAAAAAAAAAGTCTACAGGTGTAGGCAGTTGGCCATGGGAATTCTGAACATTATGTTCTGACTGAATTTTAAAAAGATTCTTTCATGTATTTGCAAATCTACTATCTGTTTTTCCTGCCATTTCTGGCTGCTTTTAGACAAGTTGTACACTGTAATTAAATTTAACTTACAATGGCAAGCTGTGAAGTGAAAAATAAAAGTCTAAAACTGTGGGAAGTAAGTTATATAAGTAGTTGCCTCCCCAGCAGCTTTAATAGTTTAATGCCTTTATTATAACATTATACAATTTAGTATATGTAAAGATGTCCTGTGTACTTTTTCTTACTGTTAAAAGCTAATATTTACTTAAAGCATGCAAGCTGCTTTTCACATCTGAGAGAACAGAGATAAAAAAGAAAACATAGTAAGTAGTGCAAGTGTGAACATCAGACTGTAACATGCATTTTAGCATGGATAACCTTAATTTTACATTAGATAATGCCCATGGGTGCAGCATGTGGTATAAGCACAGATTTAGGGAACTGCCCCTATTATGATGTGTAAGCTTCATTTGCTGAAAATATACATTAGGAATCATGTCCTTAGTTACACAGTCATCCGCTTAGTTATAAGTTCCCCCACTAACATTTCTGACAAAATTCTGTGTAGAGAATTTTTTAAATTTGTCATCTCGTAACAGTAAAAAATGTGTTCCCAGTTACCTGTCTTTCCCATCACACCTCCAACTTTTGCAATGTACCTGAGGAAAAATTCTTTGAAGTCTGCTTGGGACATAAACATACCAATAACTTCCAAACAAAAGTCCTACATTTTCTAGATTTTGTTGTATATTTGAGAACAACCATACATAGGAACCCCCCCCCATTGTTCCCTTGTAAATTGATTTTCCAATCTCTCTTTCTAGTCTCTTCTAACCTCCTCTGATTGATTCTTATAGTTACAGTGCAATATTTTATATGCCCTAATAGTTATCAATTTTCTAACAGCAGCTTCTGTTCTAGATTCATCTAAAATCTGTAACAAGCAGGTCTTTTATTTATGATTCCTATATCCGTTTCTCTTTACCTATACTCTAATATCAAGCCCTGGTAGGGAAGGCAGTCTCTAACCTGCAGTTTAGATATTTTCTTGGCCTCATCCTACTCAGTTTCCTTTCCCTGTCTAGCTATTTACTCCAAATACCTTGGATCCTTTGCCAGTTTTCTCCAGTAAATCTCAGCCCCTTCTTGCTTATTTGTGTATCCCTACTTGCAGTCTCCTTTCTGTGTTCTTGTGTTGGCTGAGTTCTTTGAATACTTTCTGCTGCTTTATGAATATAATGTTCTATATGGTTGTTATTACTATTGGAGCCCACATTGCAGTCAATACTATTAATCCCATTTTCATTTGTCCCTAATATTTTGCTGAGTATCCACCCTGAAATCCTTTCTTTGTTAAATTCAAATGCTCATTTCTTTCCAAGTGAGTCTCCTGCAGGATTGCTATTTGCACTCTGCATTTCTTAATGTAATTCAATACTCTTTCCTTTTTGTCTGTACTTGTAAGGTCATTTATACTCTAAGATAATATTAGTAGTGTAGCCATTATGGAAAATGCTGTTGATTCCCACCTATTATACATGACAGTTTTTTGAATGTGTATTTCCATCTTTTGTCTTGCATGCGCACAGTAATAATTGTCAGGCTATATGCTTGTTTCTTCTCATCTTCATTTAAGCCTATGGCATGCTTTTAGACTATTGTTTTAATGAAAACCCTCAAACAAAAAAATATATACATTTTCAGAACACCCCATACCCTCTTACCTTAGGACAAACATATAAACCTATGTGCATTTACAAAAAATGAAGGTTAACCCTCCAAATAGGAACAGTTGCACCAAACTGACAGATGTACCCACAGGCATCAACTAACCTAAAATTAAAACCTGTGTTCCCACATACACTAATTGCCCTCTGTTGTTTTCTTATCTCTATTCCTCTCCCTGATGTGAAAACAACTTGTGTGCTTTCAGAAAACTTGAACTTTTAGCCCTAAGAAAAAGAGCATTGGCTATCATTAAATAAAAATAAACTGTATACTGTTCCATTAAATGCATTAAAATATTAAGGCTCACACATTCATTTTCCATAATTTCAAACGTTATTTTTCTCTGAACTGCATCCCATTGTACCTTTAACATTTTCATTTCCCTTAGCTAAGATTGCTCACAAGTCTCAAGATTAATTGCTTGTACCTGCTCATCTCCATGTAAAAGCTGTATACAATGAGAGGAAAAACAGCTAACAACTCTGCAGATGCAAGAAGGAATCTTTGTAAATTTCATTGAGAACAGAATGTACGTCTGCTTTCAGCTGCACACTTCATTTTTTAAACACCTTTCTTGACATCACTTGTGACATGGGGAAATTCACATTTATATCAAAGTAATCAAACTGTATTAAGTTAACATTAACAAACCTTGTGATTCACGTATATTGCTATATATAATATAGCCAAAGCAGCACTACGTAAATAATTCAGTTCCTGCCCCTTTTTCTAAACAAGAAACTTTTTTATTAAACCATCAGTTATGACATAAGCAATCATACATTTATATAAATGGAAACAAACTACACTGACACAATCCTAGTTGCAAGCACTTTACATCACAAACCACAATGACACAGCTGCACACTTCTTGACTTCCACTGAGAATATCTGCTAATGGAAAAAAACAAGCTAATATTTTTGTAGATGCAACAAACTTAGCATTTTGACACATTCTTGATTTCTACTGAGAATATCTACTAATGGAAAAAATAAGCTAATATGTTTGTAGATGCAAGAAACTTAGCATTTTCACACCTTTCATCAGTTTGTCTTATTTTTCAAGTGTAGTTGTTTACAAAAAACACTTGTTTATAACTTAAGTCCAGGGCATTATTCTAGACATCCACCCTCATAAAAATAACGGAAATTATCTTAATTCTACATATAAAATAATCAGTTTATGTTTACACCCACTGTCACCCAGCAGCCATAGATCACAGCCTTTATTTCCTTATTTTACTAATAAGTCTATATTTCCCACAACTAAAGACATACTTATTTGCTTTAATATATTTACCACATACAGTAGTCACTAAAGACGTCTCCCACATTTAAAATGTCTCTGACCACACACTAAACAAAACTGTTTATCCAGCATGCAGTTTAAATCATGAAATGTTTTATACAAATACTAATGAGGAAAAAATCTACTTACAGTTCTGTTTAGTGACCTTCTAAACATCAGTGACTTAAAGTGGGCTAAATTCTTTACAGTCCAACCCCATGTTTAGCACAGTCAACAAAAGTTCTTTCTTTCTCTTCAGCAACTTTTTCTTGCAAATCCATATTTCACAAATGTGATGGATACTTTTAGTCACCCATTTTTTCACTAATTTAGGGCTTCTTTATCTCCCAACATCAGATTCAGGTTGAATTCCAAGGTACTCCTGATTCTTCTGTTCATGTCCTGTTTTTTTTTCTGTTTCTTAAGCATTTTACATTGGAACATTGGAAAAGGTTTTACTGACAAAGTCTCTTTATGAACTTTTTTATCAGAAGATTGAAAAGCAGAGTCCTCTTCTGTTTGCTGGCCCACATTTTGTTGGATATATTTTTTTATTTCCTTCTTAGTCTGTTCTGCAATTCTACTGAAATCTAGCTGAAAACAGCTATAAAAAGCAGCTTGAATCTTACACTTGCCTCTTGTTCTTTCCTGATTGCTCGAATAACATTGCTTCTCTTCTGCCTGGTGTACAGTGAATAATCATTTTCCACAAACACTCTGCCATCTCCAGTTTTAATACTATTGACACCTGCCACAGTTTTGTCAGAATCAGCTCTTTCTGCTGGTATGATTTCATATTTAATAATACGTCTTAGTTGCTTTCTCATGGACAGGTTGATAGTGAATGCTCAGTGTGCCCTTTTAATTAACAAATTCTTCTGTGGTATACCAGTCCAGATGTTTATTTTTGAATTTATAAAATTAATACAGCCTGTTCCTTCCAGTTTCTCTGGTAAAGAAGAATAATCTTGGGCTTTCTCTGCTCACTCTGTCTTCTAATTCTTCCATTTTTGAAACAGCTCATTTTGAGAAGCCTCACACATATCCAGCCTTTTCTTAATTTTAACCTATGATTTTTGCAGTTTTATCAGCTTATCTGATGAGCTAGTTAAAGTATTTTTTATTTGAGTTCATATATTCAATGTTTCATTTATTTTAATCTCCTATGAATACATTTGATTTACTTTTCCTATAAATTACGGGAAGCTATGTCTTGTACCAAATCTGAAGCTTGAACAGCCTTTTGCTGAACAGATGCAAGATTCTTTTCACTTTTTCTGGTTATCTAAATTTCTTCTTTGCTAGTGTTCAGGCAGTGTACTTCCTAGCCAGTAAGTGGATTTTACCCAAGTAGCAATATCATATGCTGTCATTTCTCAGTTTTTAATTTCACAGTTGGAGAGCTGAAATGACATGCATACAAATATTTCAGTCAAGGGCAGTAATACCCTTCTAGCCTGCCAATATACCAAAATAGCTATCCTCATAAAATAAGTGTCCGGATTGTTCTTAAAATATCTAAACTAGTGCTTGTTTTAATGTAATTTCTTAGTCTATTCCATGCATAAACTACTCTTTCAGAAAACCAGTTAGTACACTTCTCATTCCTATAGAAACGTCTGCATAGGTTGTATGATTATTCTCTACAACTTTTGATAATCCCAGACATTCCCAGAGGTAGTTAACTCTAAATGCCCTATATACCCAAACAAGGTCTCCCCTTAAATATCTATATGAGATACTGTACAAGTTCAATTATTTTATTTTTTTCATAATAACTTAAATTTTCATATCTGTTAGTGCCCTTAGTATATCTCCTAAATACTCCTTCCAGTTTACTCTTGCTTGTTTTATTATAAGGTTTCCATATTGTTATTCCTTACTTAAGTTTGAGTCTAATGTAACTAACAGACAATGTTTTTATCATTTCTGATTTCCTATACTTTATACATCTTTTTATACAACCTATAGTTCTATAACTGTCATTAACCAGTCAGTTGATATGATTAGAAAAACTCAAAGATGGATCTGCCAGTATTCCCAGGTCCTTAAATGAATCTACAGTTTCAGTCACTGTGTGCGCCATTAAATATTCACCTTTCAGTCTGGGTCTCAGAAATCTCATATGCTTAGTTTTCAATTAATTCATCAGTATATTATTCTCCTGTGCCCAAATAGTCAATTTAGTCAAGTTGTTTTGCAAACATGCCCTCTCTGTAACACATATAATCAGTTTACCCATTTAAAGTCATCTGCATACAGACTGTAGAACACCTTAAATGAAAAAAAAAATAGATTTGAAAGATACAACCTGAATAGGTATGCTCCTAGGAAAGAACCATGTGTAACACCCTGAATGTAACTTAGAATTGTACCAGTCCATTTGTTTTACGATACGTGCCATGCCTATTTGTAAGCCGTGTAACTATCCATCTAATCGAAAGTACATCAGTACCAAGTTTATCTAATTAATTGATCAGTGTTTTGTGTATGACCCTATCACATGCTGATGTTAAGTTTACATTACTACATCACAGCACAAATTTCATTAATGGCTGTTATGTTGTTACAGAACATCATGTTATAGGTGGTTATAGATCTGTTGTTAACATATGCATGCTGATATATGGTTTCAAGTCTCCCATCATTTCCATTCTGACAACAATTTATTCATAATAACATTCTGTTATTTTTCCACAGCATGAAAAGTAAACTTAAGGGTTTCTATAAATTTGGGATTCTTCTATTTCCCTTTCCTGTAAAGACAGGTTTATCAAGTGCATGTCTCCAATCTTGAGGAATCTCCCCATATTTAAATTACCTATTGAATAACAGATATAATGGAACGTACATTCATGTTGATGTGCTGCAGGTCATTATTAATAATTCTGCCTCCTCCCTGTGCTTTGTTTGGGTTCAGTTTTCATAGTTCTTTTTCAATATAATTTAATTTGATTTCAGTATCTCAGGTTAACTGGTTGTTACTATAACAATTTATTATCTGCTTTGTGATGCCAAACTGCTTTGCATAAGATTGTGTAAGTATACCTAGAATGTGTTGTGTCTGAGGATACATTTTTGAATCTACAAACAGTTTATCAATGTGTATGTCTTTACTCCTACTACATTTTATGTTGCTAAAAAATTGTTTCTTATGCTCAGTATCTTTATATAATCTTCTTCAATGTTTTTCTTGATATTGTCTCACACCATCCCCGGGATTCATGAAGCTTGGCGCAAGGCTGGCGGTAGGCTTGTGCCGACAGTGCGGCGTGAAGATGGCGCAGTAGCGCCAAATGGATATTAATGAAGGTGCACTGCCGCCATAGCCACATGCATAGGAAAGGAGCGCGAGTGCATAGGGCGTGTCGAAGTGCTGCACGGAGGCGTGGAAATGCCAGCTGTTGACATGCAACCTAAAATGCTTGCATATAACAATTTGCAAGATAGTAATCACATCTGTCAGTGTCCGTGGATACTGAAACGTATGCAAAGCATGCAAGATAGTTCCTGCGAACACAAAATGAAGAAGCAAACACAAATGCACGGTAAGGAATAACGGGTCCCTATCCCGCGAACAAATGACATGGAAAACCGTGTGCCCATAGTCCAACGCAGTGTAGATAGCTATACCGAGTGGAAGTGAAACGCATCATATGTTAGCGCGCCACCAGTCGGCACGTCCAGCCCAATGGTTAGGGTCACTAGCTGACCCATAATGTGAGGGAGGGTACACAGCCGGGCAGATGTGTCCATAACAAAATACATGATAAATGTACATATCTAGCGACCGTATGACTGAATCATATCCCACAAGGCATGTAATAGTCACATACAAAAGGTATATCCGTATTTCACATACCAAATGTGACAGGAAATAGAATAAGCATGTAAACGAAACAGAAGGAGCATATAAACTGCTACAACAATAAGGCAACATGTAGGCTGAAAGGAACAGTATTATCCGTACCATTGACTGTGGGTACGTGCTGTCCAGTACATTCGGATATGTGTCCGGAATATATCCCATCCTGGACATAGGAAAAGGTGGCATCCTACCAATGATTTGAACAGTCTGCCAAAATCTGCACATCAGCGGTACAAGCCAAACTTGTCAGGATGTGTCACAGTTGAACGGGTATTACCCGGGTATACCAACCATGTAATGAAAGTTAAGTATGGGCGTGTACCTATGTGCGTGAGGTATAGCATGTGGAAAGCAAACATGGCAGGGTAGTCCACACAACCATACAGGTACCTGACATATGTAGGGTATTCAATGTGTTACTCTGGCCATGTCATGGGCCAACAACCAAAGCAGTGATGTATGGGGTGTGAGGAATATGTGCGCGGGGGGGGTGGGTAATGGTACAGTCCTCCAAGGCGATACTGTGTCGTATGCAGAATAGGCGAACCGGAGGTGTATGAGGGAGCAGCGGGTGAAGCAGAAAGAAACACAAAAACATGTATAAACATCTGCAATACAACCAGACAGGCCATACTGTAGAGCACAATACCACAAACATATGAGTATTAAAGTGTGCGATACAAATGTATGGACATGTCACCGGCACATACCCACAGATTGGTCCTGATGGAACTGGCCATATCAAATGCAACACACCTGGATGCATAATGGACTATCCAGCATCCCCTCCACATCACACAACCCGCTCCCTTACCTGAACGTCCACCAAATCCAGCCATACTTGGCCTACTGGTTTGGTGCAGCCACATCTACACATAGTGACCACTACGCATATGTAGTAGGTAGTGTCACCCTAGGCAGTTTCAGGATTGCACACTATGTATCCCTTGCATGTAAAACCCCAAGCACATTTTCATAACGCCAGAAGAATGTTTGGTATTTGTCTTGTTTTGGTCTTGTTCAATTTTTGGGATATCCCTCATGGGATAAGTAACCTGTGTAAACATTAGAATGGAAGACATGAAGTCCAGTCCTGTAGATATCTGGACACAAGTTTGAATGTGCAGTAGTGGTGCACGACACTGTCCAGCCCTAGATGGTCATGCATAACCTACTACCCAGGATCAAACACCTGCCCGAGACGCACATGTCCCGACACGAATAAGCAAGAGAATATATTGCACACATTTGCATAGTGGCACATGGTATAAGGGTGATGAAGGCACTGATGTAAAAAGGATACCCCTGATCCACTGTGTGAGGGACAATTAATGTGTGTGTAGGTGTGACCTGACCAACAATGATACAATGCCAAATGTCCTGTGATCGTAGGATATAACTATGTACCATACTGCGTGTAACAGTTGCCTAAAGCGGTCACGTCAGGATAGAATAAACGTAATTCGTACAAGAAACAGGCAAACAACAAAAGTGCCAAAGGTATAAGGCTCACAGCTAGGAAACAAATGAATGTTCTAAACCTGCACTGACCATGGCTATGTGTTGGGCTAAACAGTCTGGTGTCCGCAGTAGGGTTATTATCTGTCCCGCTTTGCGAGGGACAGTCCCTCTTTGGACAGTTGTGTCCTGACAAAATACATTACAAATGGCAAATGTCCTGGGATTGTAGGACATAATTATGTCCCATATGTTATGTAATAGTTGCAGAAAATAATTATTGCAGTATCTACAATACCTAAATGTTACAAGAAACAGAATAAGCAACTAAACCGCTACAACAATAGGCTTTTATGTAGGCAAATAAGTAAAGTGCTATCTGTTGTTCTGACCGTGGGTATGTGTCGGCTTGTAAAATCTGATGTCTGTTCTGAAAATGTCCCATCTTGGCCATTTGAAAAGGTGCCAACCCTAGTCCCCAGAATACATCCCAAACTGTACATATGACAGTGTCAATGATACCAATGGTCAGAGCATTCGCACAATAAGTGGCCAGACCCTTAAACACTCACAAAGCCAGTGACCTTTGGGGGAAAGGTGTTGAATGAGAATGACTACTTACAACAATGAAGAGTAATAGATGCATTTAACTGCAGAAAATTAGTAGTATTACGAATCTGTCAACACATTCCAAGTTAAAAGTACTAATATGGTAGAAGTGTCCGTGATTGTCCCTGAGTTGTCATAGCCTTGTCCCTGTCACTGTAGAAATGAGTCCCCGAATATCAGAGAGGTCCATACACAGAAGTACATCAACCGTCACATCTATTGACAGGACTATTGCATACCTGTAGTGAATTTATAACAGATGTCCAGAATAATATTCATTGTGTGTATAAATGAATGAAATAGTCAAATGGGAAGGGAAACATGTGGAAACCACCCCCCAACCTGCATTATGTAGTGGAACCACTCCCTGCCCTAAATTATGTAGCGCCGACCCAATAATGTGGTCAGAGGTGCCCAAACATCTGCATCTGTAAACACAGGTAGAATGTTAAACTCTGGACTAACTCTGTCCATGTGCTACGTCTGATCTTTGAACAGTGCCAGGGCAGCACTAGTCACCCATCGGCCAAGCCTAAACCCGGACCAGCACATGAACACCCTGACAATCAAACATGCGTATGTGCGAGGACTGTAAGCGTAGGAGTTATGAATATCCTTGGAGTGAGTAGACCTGCAGCAAGGGTCCAGAGCAGTAGGAAACAGGGAATGTCCTAATTGTAGTACTGTGGTTTTTCCAGCAGGAGAATGGATGCCTGCTGTGTAAGGGAAGCGGTGAAGCATATGTCAGAGTAGCTATGAACCATGGGTATGCATATAAATGAGCCAGAACACCAGTAGTGTAGTGGTTACAGCATCCGCCCAACATAAAGGCATTCCCGGTTCAAGTACGACTGTAGCACATATTAATTGTGTAATGAATGCCTCTGTGCTGTAAAGCCAACATTTATACATGTAAAGGTGACCTCGTTCGCATGGGTCCGTTAACTGGATTCCATCTAAGTGGTACTGTCATAAGGAATAAGGCACATGTAATCCCAAAGACGTGCTTGTAAACATATGTAACTCAGAATAAGTAGATGCAAGTGGGCCTGCGCGGGTGTACGCAGCTATTAGCATAGCAAATGTATGTTGTCTTGTACAGCTGTAACTTTTATATGTATAGATAGATAGATGTGTGTATAGATAAATATCCACAGACATAACAGAAATATGCAATTATATATCTACATATTTATCTATATATATATATATATATATACACATATATATAAATATATAGATATATATAGATATGTTAGGAACACCGAAAGACGAAAGCAAACTTAAGGGTTGTGAAGGGAATCCAGAGCAAGTTAGGAATTATGAAGTGCTCGCAGCGTATGTCACATAAAGCTGCACAAGTGCGAGTAGAGCACCACTCTTCACACCAGAGGCAGGGCTATACCAGTGGCCATAACATCGTTGAAGTGCTACGTCAACATTGTAAACAGACGGAATGTAGTACATGTTGCGACCACCTACACTTGTAACGCACGAATCGTTCGTAATCCATAACACCAGGAAAGGCACGTATGTGCAAATATGAATGGATGGTGAGCCTGTGAATACACGAGGTGGTACAAAATGTGTGTAGGACCCCAACGCTCATGAGAGGGCACTGTGTAAAGGTGTGTCATGGCTGCGATATCAGGTGTATAATGGCTGTTATGCATGGAAACTCAACGCGGGTGTGCAGGAGAAACTATGGATATGCGAGTATGGACACAGGAGTGATAGGGTATGTTGCGCCGGGTGCAATGGAGCGGCCCATGGAGTTCAGCTAGTACGTAGGTGCGATTCCCAGATAGAGCGTCATTTGCATGGAGACATGCGTGAATGTGCGTATCGTTGTCGGACGTTGTGCATCAGGTCTGGCAGCT
The DNA here is from genome assembly GCF_019279795.1 of Protopterus annectens. NCBI lineage: Eukaryota > Metazoa > Chordata > Ceratodontiformes > Protopteridae > Protopterus > Protopterus annectens. The sequence continues at coordinate 1,469,284,908 of NC_056744.1, read as the reverse complement.
CGGCACGTAAAACCTATATGCCACTCATGAGCGGAACGGAGTTCTGCTTTGACAACCCCAAACTGGGAAAAGCAGAAAGACACAACTACATGAAATCAACAATTTGTTGACGTACAGTCACAGTAACACAAACACACATCCTATCAACAGTAATAATATGAATGTGCACAGAAACAAACACAGTAGCAGGAAAAATAGGCTGCTCATATGAGTAATAGGTCGAATGACACTATCACATCCCAGTAAGCAGCGGCACCCCAGACATAAAAACGTGCGACATCTGTCCGCTGCATAACGTGCAATATACTGAGCACAAGTTCACTGGAGTGAAGTGTCAGTGTCAGAATGACTAAGGCAATAGTATGCTGTTGAAGCAGGGATAAAACCAATATGCATGTGTAAGTGTCCATGTCCGGGAAATGTATAGGTTAACGGACACACAGATGTATATATAGATAAAAGCGTATATATGCATATAGCTATATTAATTTACATACACATATATATCCATACAGATATATATATATATATATATATATATATATATATATATATATATATACACACACACACACACACAAGGATATACTATGGATATATATATAGATAGATATATATACACAAACAACAGGTAGTGATATATACACATACACACAAAACAAAATATATATGTCAGTGTAGATATTCACATGTACATAAATAGGTTACTTCACAGCAATTAGGGGTAACATATTTACAGCCCGGGCATATGTGACTGGGAGGTCCAATAAAGAAACGTTGTACCCCCCACATCGCCCAGCTAGGCCGGACAGACATACAGACAGGCAATACAGATCAATACACTGCCGCTGTCCAAAATACCGGTAGGAAAGGACCAGTGGGAGAGTTCTGCAAGGTCTACACTTTAAACATGGATAATGGCGTCCCTTGCGGGACCCCAAAAATTCAGGGTACTTGTGAATCTGCTGACATTAATACGAGCAGGATGTAGATGTACATGGAACAGTAGGTTGTGCAAGTGTGATAATACATGGGTTGACAAAATGTACGACATGTGTGCCGAGATGGGGAGAGTGGACAATGCGTAGGGGTGTGCTCATACCCCAGCTGTGCTCGCAGTAAGTATTTGTCATGACTGCTGTAGAGGGGTGCCAGATAGGTGGACCATGGGTATGCATTAATGGGCTTAAGTGTGCAGGTGCTGGTTGTCAGAGATGTAGTAGGCCCGCCCAGTGGAAGTCATTAATATTCCTATGTGGGCATAGCATACGCCTACACCTCCCAAACCTGAAGAGCACATCTACCGGATAGTTTGTAAACCATCAGGGAATACATAGAGATCTACACAGTGCCATGTACCCGATTAGCATGGACATCCATAGTTATGTATCAGAATGTAACAAAGTCCAACTAAACGCTGCGAGAACTAGTGATATTAGGTGAACAGGTGGCGGAATACAGGTAATGACAGATGACAACATGTATGAGTCATAAGCGGCATGTACCTCGACAAACGTGAATGAATATATATGCTCTGTGACTGTGAATGTGTCTGGTTAATAGAACCAATCATCTAAATGTGTCCCACAGGGTGTTATGCATTGTTCCTGATACAGTGTTCATTCACCAGTGGCGGATTTAGGCATCGACGCAGGGGCGCGCGCCGGCCCCTTTTTCCATTATAACCTTTGTTCTGTTTTCAAGGTACATTTTTTTTTTTTGAACTATCATGGAGACAAAATCATATGGAGTCGCTGTCCATGATATTATGATCAATGTCTCCTTGACAATTAAAAAAAAAAAAAAACGTGGACACTAGTACGGTACCCTACATTTTTTTTCAGTTCAGGTTCAACCATTCATATGCTATGAAAAATCGCGCTTAACTCAACTACATCGGAGAAGCTATTGGAGGTTGCAGAGTCAGGTGATTTTATAATCTCCTCAATTGCTCCTCCAAATAATTCTCTAGTACCGTACTAGTGTCCACGTTTTTTTTTTTTTAATTGCCAACTAAAGGCACTGGTAAGTAAGCACTCTTACCAGTTACATTTTTTAGTAACTTAAGAATGTCGTATATGTGCTGTTGACTTCAGCGGAGTGTGCAATGGATGGGATGTTTTTTCACAGTTGTTGATTATTATTGTTCTGGTGAGTCAAACACTGCTAACATTAGAAACTGTATATTTCTATATAACTGTTTTATATAGTAGAGATTCACAGGGGAGAGCTAACATTTCAGTCAAAGTCATAGACAGTTGAGAGTTAAACATGCCACCAACAGACCACGTCGCTACCTGTATCGGTACTGCTTAAATGTAATGCAACTAATTTGAAATTACTTTCGGAATCTTTGTACATTTTGTCTGTCACCGACACTTTTTTGTTAGGGTTACCACCTGTCCCACTTTGCGAGGGACAGTCCCTCTTTGGGCAGTTGTGTCCTGCAAAAAAAATTGTTAAAATGGCAAATGTCCTGAGATTTTAGGAAAAAAATATTTCCTATATTTTATGTAATAGTTGCATAAAACAGTTATTCTGTATCTGAAACACCTAAATGTTATACGAAACAGAATAAGCAGCTAAATGCTACAATAATAAGCTTTTATTTAGGCAAAAAGTTAAGTTTTATCCTTTGTACTGGCCGTGGGTATGTTTCGGCCTGCAAAATCTGACGTTTGTACCAAAATGTCCCACTTTGGGCATTTGAAAAGGTGGAAGACCTATTTTTTGTAGCACAAACTATATTGATTAAACGCAATTTAATACTGTCAAAGTAGTCTTCATTATATTGTATTTCCATATTCTTCAACACATCAGCACCCTCTTGAAAGACTGTGTAAATTCACTGTCCCGCCATGTTTATTATTAACCAATAGAAATTCACAGCTACCAGGTCGCATTCCTGAACAACACCCATGATCTGAAAGAACGAAGTAAAGAAGCCCATCAAAGCGGGCGGTGATTGCAGGTGAAAGTGTGAGAAAATGGATAGTGGTGAGTTCCAAAACGGCTACTCCAAAAGATTTCTGCAGGTAAAATTAACGAATTTGTAAAGATACTCTTGAGTACAATATTGTATTACAGCGCTTAAAGAGATTTACTGGTTTGAATAAACTGGAATTTTTTATAAGTCGAGCCTCAAGAGTATCTTTACAAATTCATTAATTACACCTGCAGAAATCTTTTGGAGTAGCCGTTTTGGAACCTAGGTCCTTTTTCGCTGGTTTGTGGCTTTTCCTTTTCTTTCATTGGGATAGTGGTGAGTTGCTGGACAGTGACGGTGATGAGACCCTGATTGACTGTTCACTGCTGGGCAGCGTCGAGGGTGGAGAGGATTTTCATTTAAAAAGGTGACTCAACACCTCTAAATAATTGCGGTTTCCCGATTTTCTCCTCTGTTAAACTCAAAATTAATTCTTGCGTAGAGCCGATGTTTCAGCCAATATGAGTGTTCTCTTCTGTTGTTACACTGAGTCACCCGGGGTATTCCCAAACATTTATTTTTATGGAATGTTTATAGTTTTGACTAAACAAAACTGTAGCTGTGTGAGACAACATTACATGGTCATAGCAGCCGCAACTCTCGAGTACGTGAATTAGAAAAAGTGATTGTTTTGTGCCATCTGAGTGGGAGAGAAAATGTGAATTAGAAAAAACCATCAGTTGCTTTCCTTTCGTGCCTTGGTAACTTCAGTAGTACAAGTTGGCTTAAACGGCTACGACTTCGTTGTGTCTATACTGTGGTCATCAACACACAGAAGCAACTTGTATACTTGGGTCTTCTCACAAATATTCCTTTTGTATCCTATATGGAACTTACTATACTAGCTGTAGGCAGATGCATAAATTGTGTTATACGTGTGATAAGTTTAAGAATCATTAACTGTCTTCTCCATTAATGTGCATAGAACATAGACATAGTTTGAGAATGTCCTAGCCTATTGTATGCCTTTGTCAGGTGTGTAGTGATTGACATTTACCTTGACATACCTTAATTTTATTTGTGTGCCTATTTATGTATTATTTATTTATATGAGATGGGCAGTATAAAGATATTTAAGCCACTTATTTTGTTAACCAGAGCCAACTGTGTTTGCCCTACATTTGAGTATTTACTTATGTGGTTGCCCAACAGGTAGTGCACTTACCTTTGGTGCTGGAAGACCAGAAAAAGTGTGGGTTCCATTCACATTGCATTTGATTGGATGGTTGACACTGCAGTGCAGCATGGGGGGGGGGGGGGTCTTGCTCTTGCTGCATTATTAAGTGTTTTGTACTTTGGATGAGACCTAGGTTCTATCTACTTATATTACTAGTAGCTCAGGTAGAGGTGAAAGATCCCACTGCACCTATTGAAAGGAGTAGGCGAAGTTCCTCGATGCCCTGGCCAGATTTCTATAGTAATATAAATACCACCTTGCGTCTCCCCAAAAAAGAGGCCACTAGGGTAGTGGGTATGTTATCTGGTGCTGGACTCTTTTCATCCACACCCCAGGCAATTTGTCAAAGATTATAATAACATAGGAAGTTACTAGGCTGTTCCACTTTCTTGCTTCTACCCTGGTAGTCAACTAACCAGACTGCGCCCCCCCTTCTGCAAATTCCTGGATCCGCCACTGAATATTTAGCAATAACAATTCTTTTAAAATTCTTTAAAATAGAATTATCATACTTCATTTACTACAAAATTATTTTATACATATAAAAATGTGAATTAAAACATAAAAAGAACATAAAAAATATGTACTTAAAATACAATGTTGCAAACTAATGTAAACATTTAAGGTACAACTGAAAGGTTTCTATAACTTTGCTTTTCTAAATTTGAGAACACTGCTAATGCTTATGAAATCATTGAGCCCTGGTAGTTAAGCATTAGCAGTGTTCTCAAATTTAGAAAAGCAAAGTTATAGAAACCTTTCCGTTGTTTTCATCATTGTGAAGTACAATTTATCCAATGGTATTTTTCAATAGACTTATTATTAACTATTGATTATACATCTACCGTTGTATTAGTGCAGCATTTTTTAATATAATACAATTTTTATTCAGTTAGATTAGTGCACAGTACCTTAAATGTTTACATTAGTTTGCAACATTGTATTTTAAGTACATATTTTTTATGTTCTTTTTATGTTTTAATTCACATTTTTATATGTATAAAATAATTTTGTAGTAAATGAAGTATGATAATTCTATTTTAAAGAATTTTAAAAGAATTGTTATTGCTAAATATTGTAGGAATTTAATTTAGAGCTTTGAATTGTAATTGCAACTTCAATTAGATCAATTTTACAATTAACCAATTAGCAATGGTATATATATAATGAAGTGAAGCCCTTTGTGTTTTATCTTGATAAAGCCTGGGAGAGCCCGGGCGAAAGCGCTTGATTCATTTTTATCTCAATTTTGGATGTTCTAATAAAAGTTATTCAATCAGCCGTATCCTGGTTCCTGTTAACTTTCCAGCTGTGGATTGTACTTTTTATCATTATGAAAGGCCTAAAAGTAGTAGAGCCTAAATCTTTGGAAAAGGACTGTAAAAATTCTGCACAGAGACCACCCAAGCACTGAATCAACTAAAAGTAGGGCAAGCGGCATTGTGTTCTGGCCCTCAAAGTCTAAAGATACTGAAAGAGAGGCACTTTCATGTTCAGTTTGCAACAGTAATAAACCACATCAGCAAAAAGGACCTCTTCACTTACACCCAATCCCTGAATTACTATGATCAACAGTAGCAGTGGATATTTTCTAATGGAACGGTCAACATTACATGGTACTAGTTGATTCTTACTCTGGATGGTTTTAAGTTGACTTACTATGTAATTTGACATCTAGCACAGTAATTACAAAACTAAAGAGGCATTTCTCAGTCCGTGGAAACCCACATAAATTCATTTCAGATAAAGGCGCACAATTCACTAGTCAACATTTTAAAGAATTTACTGCATCTTGTGATTTTATTCATGTAATCGGCAGCCCAGAATACCCACAAGCTAATGGTCTGGCTGAACATGCAGTGCAAAGCATTTAATGAAAAAGTCCAAATGAGATGGCACTGAT